>NW_010554392.1:0-12861 GCF_000687285.1 Phaethon lepturus | reverse complement strand
CACCACCCCCCCCCCCCCCCCCCCCAAAGTATAGAAAATGTCAGGTTTTAGATCCATAATTTCTTATGGAAATAAAGCATTTTTTTAAAAGCATTTTTGAAAAGCATGTTTACTGACCATCTGCATTGCAAAACTGTTTTTCTCTCTCAGGCGTCTCAAGAAAAAGCCAATGCATCACGTTCTCAAAAACAGAAAGTTATACAGTATGTTACCATCCATGGGAATCATCTCTACTTGATTCTCTCAGATGAAATGAGTAAGACTGAAAAAGACATTAAGTTCTGCAGCAGAACTTGTACCAAACTTCTGAATTCCTATCTTGGCATATCAAGACCCACTGAACAAATTCTGTCTGTTGTGCTGCAACCCGATCCAATCTCTGTCAGGATCTCTTAGCAGTGAGTGAACACACTGGGGGATGCACACACACAATCTGGATCTCAAATTTTCAGAACGTGCACTAGAAGAA
Organism: Phaethon lepturus; assembly: GCF_000687285.1. Taxonomy (NCBI): domain Eukaryota; kingdom Metazoa; phylum Chordata; class Aves; order Phaethontiformes; family Phaethontidae; genus Phaethon; species Phaethon lepturus. The sequence goes on along the minus strand of NW_010554392.1, from coordinate 12,392 downwards.
AACATATTTCATATACGGCACTGGTAATAACAACATAATTCTTTGATACTGAGTAATAGATTTGATTACCTAACCCCTGTAACACCTGAAGATCAATCGGCTGGAGGAGAAAGATGAAGCAGGATGCACTCCAAGCACACATTACATCAAGAGCTAGAGAAACAAACAGACACCTATTTCTGTATACAGCAGAAAACATGACATGAAATGCCACCTACATGTAAATGCATTGCCCAGAATGCCTTAGTTTAACAATGAAGCCAAGACCCCTTACAACTGTGGTGCTCTTCGTACACTCAGATCTACAGAGCTGAAGTAGCTCCGTATGAGCTACTTCATACAGTAGAAGTATGGTATGGAGAAGCTCCTAAAGCAACCCCGTAACTGAAATAGGAGCTGCCCTCTCTCACACCTCATACAAAGCAAAGTTCAAGACATTAAAGTCCTATGAACCACAGCATGAAAATAATGGTTCATCTGATAATTGCAGGAAGGTCAGGGAGACAGACAGAAGACACCCAACATCAGAAAAGAACGGTAGTAGGCAAAGAACAGGAACTGGGAACTGTGTTGGTCAAAACGCCTGCACGATCGATACGGAGCATTATGACAACTAGCCTTTAAAAGCTAGTTAAGTTGCAGACTCTTGAAGGTATTTTTTACATGGCAACTTGATGGCAAAGAAAAAAAAGCCTCTAAACAAAATAAAATACTTCAAAAGGTGGCAAAGAATAAAACATTCTCTTTGCCCTGCCCTAAAGCAGCCAAACTTAAAAGCTCAGCAAGATCTTGCATGATCTGCACAGAAACATAAGACTTACAGTGAGAATCCTGTGCAGATGGCATCTTTAAAGAACAAGAGGTACTCCCACTAAACTGACAAAATAAAATTCACACCCGCAGCCGTCCTTTCCCCCCAATATCACACCATATGCTGCCTACAAGTTTTTACCCTTCCTCACAGATTTCACAAATTAATAACTTAAGGAGTAGGCTAACTGCCAATGAAATTAGATGCATCCAAATATATTAATATGCACAAATTATTGTTGATGAATTGGCACAGAGCTATTCCAACAATCCACAACACACAAACCATGCCACATGCTGTTTATGCATATTCCTAGTTTCAGTATATACTGTATCTACCTTCTGTCCACACAAAGTCCAACTCTAGAAGCAGACATGAAAGAGCAGAATGGAAGGTCACAGTAAATATAATTGAAGAGCGATCCACAAAAGAACAAAGCTGAGATGGAGATTACTGGCCTTGTTGAAAATGCCCTGCTCTCTGTAATGACACGGAGTTAATCAGGTTAAAATATAGTAGTGAATTATAGTTTGGGTTGGGTTTTTTTAATAGTAAGAAAAAGAACCTTCTCATGTCTCTGCCCATGACAAGACAACAGGCACTTGTTAAGACTGTAATCAGTGTAGCTACATGGGCTAATTCTGAACTTCCTCATCTGGTTCTTGATTCAGAGTTTATGAAAGTACCCTTGCATTGACTGCACATCTGTACAGCAAAAATATACGTCAAGAAGGGCTTTGGGTTTTAGAGGATCACTGCATAATATTGACAAAAAGAGCAACAGTCTGTAGCTTGTCATCATGTGGTCAAGGAAAAAAAAGGAGACACCTGCTGACCTCAAGGTTTGCTGTCAAAGAACGGTAAGGTTCTGCACCAAGCACTTTTAGCACATCTGTTTTCTGTAACCATCCACCATTTTGATTTTTTTTTTTTAAAGCCAGTTAAACCCTACTTTAAAGAAATGCCCTGATAAATTTTCTTTCTTTTTAAACAAACAAAACCAACTTTATCTAAATAAAGGTATCTTGCTCAGAGGGCCAGAAACAAATTCTGGCTATACATTGCTGTTGGGATTTTCTTGGTAAGAAACCTCCCATTCCCATAAGAACCTATTCAAGCAGATGATGACAAGTGACTAACATTTACTGCATTTTTCATGTTAAAAGCCTAGTGTTTTGACTGCATATTGAAGTTATATAATGACTTAGCGAAGAAAGCAGCACAGGGAAAAAATTAACTACCATTAGAGCGCGACAGGTAAGACAAATAATCGAGTTAGCAAACATTTTACAGTTGAAAGTTGAATCAGCATCTAGGAGAGGAAAATCAGGCTTTTTTTGTACTGCTACCTAGCTGGTGCCAAATGATGAAGTTTCACCTGAAGAACTGCAGAACACAATTTTAGAAGAGTCAAATTGAAACACTGTCTGTAAACTAAAAATTAAGTGTATGGGTCACTAACAACCACGGATTCACTTTAAAAAAAAAAAATCCAGAGGAGGAAAATCAGGTTTGAGTTAGAAGTTTGGAACATGATCCAAGCTGTGGATTAAGAACCCTGTCTTCTAAGGAATCTCACATTGTGAATACACACAGTGCATCTTCCTTTGTCTCAAATCCCCAAGAGCCACCTAGAGTTACAAAATTAAAATATTTTCTATGCAAGTAATATGAATGGCTATTTTCCAAGTTAGGATATCAGAAAAATTCAACTCCAACTGCAATCTGCTTATTTCACATACAAGTAGTTTTAACTTTGTACAGTCTGCAGGGGTTGTATTTGAGGTAAATACCCCAGAGATTAGAATTCTGGCTTTAGAAACTTTGATGCCTATGTCAACATTTATTTATCTACAATATTTTCTATTATGGCAACTATGCACATACCTATACCTCTCTCTCTGCTCTTCTTTCTCCACTAATAAAACATGCAAACAAGCCTTGCAAGGAAGAAAAAAAAGTCAAACCATTCATGACTTAATATATACATATTTTTAAGGTATTCTAAAATCTGCATGAAAACCCACTACTGCTCCGACTTGCTATAGCAAGACTCCTCAGCTTGCTATTTTGTTTTAAACTAAAGTGCTCCCACATAAAGCCATGAAAATTAAAACCTTCAAGCAGACCCCTGAACCTAAGAATCTTCTCCAGAACACATTTAGCACATCACTGCAAAAGCTGTTTCCAATGCCAACCTACCACCAAGCTCAAGCTTCAAGGTAACTTCTCAAACTTGTTTTTGACATTTTGTTAATTTGTACTGGAAACAAAGCAAAGGCATGGGATTTATTTTGTACACAGATATTGCAAAACACACAATCTCAAAGTATCATCTTTCTAAGAGCTGCTAAGAATACTCCAGATCTACAGAAGTTAGGTCTGGTGGTTTCTTCAACAATCCATACACTACTGCAAGAAGATCAACCAAAAAATATTGGGAGGCCTAACAGGGGCCAAAACTAGCCACGATTTCCTTGAATACATAATTTTATATTCCAAGCTGTCCCACTACTCTTGCCTGATATTCCCTGGAGAAAAGATATTAACCAGTTTATACTTCAACTTGCTACAGCATTTTTGCTTGAAAGCAGGACTAAACCCTTTGGGAAAAAAGTTCTTTGTAAAGGGAATTGGTATCCTTCTTTCACTAATCTTTACAAGCTGAAAAACGTGCTCTGCAACTTTCAACTACTCTTCAATCATCAAGCAAAAGATAGATAGGCAAATATTTTATATTAGTTACTTCCAAAGAGCTTTTTTCTCTCTTGGGAAAGGGGATTGTAAAAAGGCTGTAAAGGAAGAGCCATGTATACTACAGCAGGAACAGTAAATGGCATAAGCCAAAAATGTCACTTAGATTTCAGCCTTAATACTAGTTGATTTTAAAAAAGTAGTGAACTGATAAAATACAAGATAACTGACTGATTTTAGAATCTTAGAAGGCCACAAGAAATTAATGTAATTCTGTAATATTTACTTAAAAAAATATTAAGCTCAATATGCAACAACATAAGCCACATTACCACTGATGCCAGCTTCTCAAAGAATTTGTCCTTTTCACATAGGATTCTCAAAAGCCTGAAATGTTTGTTTTCTGTTTAAAATTGACTTGCTGGCTTACTCTAATTTCAAGCCTTATTAAGGTGACAATCCAAGAGCAGTTAATCTTTCCTGGCCTTGTTGTAGACAAACAATGCTCGGATGCAGCGCGGCTTGCTGTCAGCAAAAGGAGGTTTCCCCCTTACTCCCAGCCAGGCATCCCATTCCTGTGCCATCCCCTCCTCACGTCAGCTTTGTGCATGTGTCAGAACCTTTGTCAAGCTGTGGAGTGCAGTAACGCAGGAGAACGTTCCTCTTGCAAAACCACCACCAACAAAAAGCACAATGTTTTCTGTCAGGTTAATGAACTGAACAGACTCTGCAACCAGCTTGGCAGCGCAAGAATGAATGCCCTGGCGAGGGTGGGACCGTGTGGCTGGAATTAGAGGGAAGTGTGCACTAGGGTGAAGAAGAAAAAAAAAAGGCTTGTCCCCAATGGAAGAAAGCTGTCTACCTTAGCTGCAGCATGTCTTCACCCTTAACAGGTATTAGCCGGTAGTATACTGTTAGTTCTTTTGCTTAAAGCGTAGCATCAACATGGAGGGAGGGGAGAAGGAAAGATAACGAAGTCTCACCTCTTTTATCAGAAATGCTTTTTAGAGTTGGCGCTCTCAATGTTCATTAAAGAGTATGGCCCTGCAAAACCATGACATGGAATGAAGACATAAACAGGACAACTCATATACTGAAAGACACCCGCTTATGTCCTTTCTGAAAGATGGGCTAAAATTCAATCACATATTGAGGTAGTAAGAGCAGAAAACCCCACTTTGCTCCTCAGGGAAGCTAGCCTGGGATCAAACACGCATTCTGAAGAAGTACTGTTAATAATCAAACTCTTCAAATGTGAAGGTAAGATGACTTACTGTAACAAAAGTTAGCTCAGTCCAAGCAGGTAAACACTGCAGGGACTTCAGTGATAATATGGTCGCCCCTAAGCTTATCTATGATTTAATTGCTCCTGGGTAACTCAATGACTGCTGTGAAGATAAACCATACAAAGTGACATTTCAGCAGTGATGCAAATTGCTTTCTGGCACTAGCTTTGGAAAACTAGGTGACATGTTCTCAGACAACAATCAATACACAAAAAGGCTACTGAAATATCAAATCTGGAATTTCTTTTTGAAATGTCTTTTACTGAGGACAGCTTTCTACTTTATATTGCAAAAGAGGTAAACTTCAGAAGCCTAGCAAGACTTTCTGAAGGCAAATCTCTACAAACCTCAGCAAGTAAATCACAGCTTATGTTTCAGAATTCGTAAAAGATTCACGTCCCTCTAATTTTTCTTAAAAAATCCCTGTGAGCTTTGAAAGAGAAGGTTTTTTTAAATTTATTTTTACTACCAGGTTTATCAATTTTAGACCTAAGAAAAAAATATTATACAACTCAGTCCAATGGTCAGAGCTCATGACAAAGTATAACAGGAACACAAGGATCTCCCTGATAGAAGTGTAGCGTTTTTTGATTTTACTAATCCAACCTTTTAGGAAACTCCAACCAGATAAACATTCTAATTGTGAAGTTAGATGAAAAAAATAGTCACAGAGGAAACATTCACCTGAGTAGTCTTAAAGGTGGTTTTCCTTTCCTCCATCACACAGCAGTCTAAAAATAATTTAAAAAAAAAAATCAAAAAGACTTCTAGTCAAGGGCACTTTGTGTGATCATGATTTCAAATATAGAAGTATTACTGCTTACAAATCAGTAACTTTTAAGTTACAGCTAAAAATTTGGTGCTGTACCAACCCACGTTTTTCATTCCACTTTTCCATTTGAGCTACCTTAAGTAGCATTCAACTAGATAAAGCACACCAGAAAGCTGGTACATTCACAAAAAACTTCCAAGTACGAATGTAGTCTTCAACACCTTCAAGCTACCGTTACTTCTACAGAAGTGGAAATGCTCCTGGTAGCTTGTCTAGAGAACCAGAAATATTTTCCAGGCCACCGTTCCTCTTCCTTTGCCACCTTTACGTGGGAGCTCTGCTGCAGTATATATTCCGCTCGTGCTGCTGTCACATCACATCGCTTCGCGTTGCACAGCTGCAAAACCCACCTGCTACTCCCGTGTAGCTATTCTTTTTGCCATCTCCTCCCCACCTCGTCCTTCTTCCTGAAAAGGATTTGCTCGGTCTCCTACAAAGCCTATCCCCTCTCTGCCCTTTTGCAACACTGCAGTTGGCAATCCCAGGTGGCTCCTGCTAATTACCCGTGTGCCTTGGAGCCTCATCCTTCCCACTGTTAATACAGCAATCTTTAGCCACAAAGTCACTTCATATGCTAATCAGAGACCAGCTGATCCCAAGCTACTACTTCATGTACTCAGGAGAACTGATCTACTGGGGGTATTAATGATAGCAGAGCAAGACCAGCTTTGGAAAAGAGTTCCCAGAAGATACACTGCATCACTTCCACTTCTAGTCCAACCCCGTAACAAAAAATTTGCGTGTGAACTTGGAGCTTGGTCACTACCCTCACTTCCTGAGGGCGGCCTCTTCACAGAGAAGAGAGTGAAAAAAATCAGATTTTCCTTTTACAATGTTAGAATCTAATTTAATAATTTTTAAGTCTTATCTCATTTTCCATATAAAAGGTTTTGTGGTTATAGGACACTTGAAACACCAGCTTCAACCCAAAATCAAGATGAGCATTTCTATGAATAGAAAGATTCTATGAATTGAATAGTCTAGGCCATGATTCAGTACTGCTGCTGAGAACAACATAAAGTAACGTGGGAAATGTCTACTTTCCACTCACATATGCAATATGCCATCCCTGGGGCCTGATCTACTTCACCGGAAAACAACGGTGCCAGCACAATGAAAAAGGCAGCATGCTATAGCATCTGGGACACAACAAGGGCTGAGAATGTCTTGAGCTGATATTGCTACCAAAGAGCGTATGTTTATGCTCCAAGTAGACTATACACGTAGACTATACACTCTTCTTAGAGGTCTTGAAACTCCATCAACATTTCAAGTCTGCTAGGACATCAGAATATGAAATGCTCCAAATAAAATCCACACTATGTGAGTATTTTTCATCATGGCTTCTTGCATGTAGCTAGCTCAACGTCTCCACTTGGTTAACAGCGTGTTCCAAGTCACTTTGAAGACGCTTACGTGCAACTTTGGGAACAGCCCTTTGTTCATCTCCCAAAAGGCAGGAATCGGCACAATTTCTATAGCCTGTAGCAGTGCCCAACACGAGTTTTCATTTGAAGAGCAATTTGCTCAATGGCAAAACAGTGGTTCAAGCAAAGCTACCTACTCTTGTCTTCTTACTACCTGGAAAAATATCTATGAGATGGAAACACACACCATTTTAAAAGAAAACTAGGCAAAGTTTATGGGTTTTTGTTAAGTTGGGTTTTTGTTGAGGTGGGTTTTTTTTGGTTTTGGTTTTTTTGTGGGGTTTTTTGAGGATGTGAACAAGAAGTTCCTTCATTAACGGGTTTCAAATTGTCATGTAAGTGGAAATTTCATTTAATTTCACTAAATCAAAAGCTAGGAGTTTTGCACAGTATTTCCTCTAATGAACTACCAGCTCAATCCTCCATTACAACATATTCATTTCATGACTGAGTGTTCTTCAGATTTAATTTATGGTGCCAATGAGAGACAAAGGATCCTGCAGCTGTATAAAAGTTCAAACAGCTCAGAAAAAGTAGCAGACACATCCAGCTGTTTGAGAAGCATCGTGAGATTGCTACAAATCTGGAATAAAAAAAATAATCCCTTTATGTACGAAGAGGATTCTGCCATACAGTAAAACGTTTACCTAAATGAGTATCATGTAAATAATAAAATGTAACAGGAAACTACAACAAAACATAGTTTACCCCCTAAGTGTGTTCTAGATACAAAGAACATTATTTAAATGTATTTTATTATTAGGGCTAATAATCATATGCAAGCCCTTCACATACAAGTTAAGTACATCCTTTCAAGGCCATGCCTGTCTAGAGTACTGTCCCACTTACTTTAGTTGTAACACTAATACATTTGTCTTAGACAAATGCTGAAGCAGGCATTGGCACAATAACCATTTCAGAAGGTCATCGCAGAGCAGTTAAAAACACTGTCTCCCAGCTAACATCAGTGTATCTCTGGAGGTAAGACAGAATGCAGCAAACACCCCAGGCATTCCTCTTAAAATAGCTTTGCAGAGAGCATTTTATAGAGAAAAGGCAGCTTTAACAGACTTTTGTAAACAGAGCTGATTAACAGATGTGCAATACTTATAGATGGTTATCAACATCATCTTCATTTTCAGAACCAATAAAACTGGACATTATGCCTATCCAAGCCATTTACCTACCTCAGAAGATAAACTGGATTCACTAATATCTGCTATGGGATTGATAAAAACTTGATGTCAAAAGAATTGAGTATTAGAAAAAAAAGAGAGAAATGGGAATGTCCAGATAATTGCAGCATTTCAGTCTGCATATAGGCTCTTCACTGATCTGAAACTGCAAACAGACAAGTCAATGTGAGGAAAGTGAAGGGAAAAAGACTCTGAAGCAGATATATATTTAGCAGCAGGTTAGATGGAGAGAAAAGGCTCAAGGACAATGGCAGGTCTTTTCTTCCTTCAGCTAAACCCCAATGTATTTTTGTGAAAGAAAGCTAGTTTTTTGCTTTTAACTGTAGCCCAAAACTGCATTATATCTCTTGGGTGCTTTGATTTTTTTCTCTTTCTAAATCTCAGCACATAGACAGCTCCGGGGCTCAGTAGGAGAAATTATTAAAAGCATGCCTGCAGAAGTAGAGAGATCAGTCACTTCCCTTATCCCCTGTGTTTCATGAGCGCTCCCCCACCCATGCAGCGTTGTACGAGATTTCATGCAACCAGACACGTCCTTTTAAAACAGACTGAAAAATTTAAAATCCTTTAAGAGCAAGCATAGCATTCTTTCAAATTGGAAAGAGAAACACAGAAATGTGTTTCAATTCTTCAGAAAGGTCACATTAACCTTCAGAATTCTATCAAACCTTTTTTTTGCCCTGCGCAATTCTATTATCCTAAGTAATTCGTAACAGTCTTTACAAAATATATTGGAGTTTCATGAAACACAAAATCCCAATGTGAACATGATACAAGCAATCTTTGCCTCGTTATTTTTTCCTAGGCTGCTTGAAAGTCCAGATGTTTTTCCAACTGTCTTTCCTGTTCCACAACTGCAAATGCATAGGTCCCTTCTTTAGAATTACCATTCTACACGCATTTTCAACTTACTACAATTTACTCTGTGCTTCTCAGTCCATTTTTCCAAATATACATACACATATTTTGGATTAAATATGACTTACTGTATTAGAAACATGACATTAGAAAAGTTTTAGCAATTATGTTCAGTGTATTTTGACAAAAGCAAATGTGCTGAAAGCTTGACACATTCTCATAAAACAGTAAGTAGCTTAAAAATTAGGAAAAAAACTTTTTAAACAGTTTCTTACTTCCAAAGTCTACAGCTACATCTCCAACCTTGTACCTTCACCATTTTAATGTGATGTAATGTTAAATGTATACTGTGCATTTAACAGTATAGGAAAATGCCCAATAATCTTCATTAGAGCTTGTCAGGAAGCTGGTTTTAACACCCTACTCCCTCAACCTAAAGACAGCAGAAAAAAAATTGGAAAATGCTGTTCATTTGCATCACCCTTACCCAAATACTCTGCAGCCATTAAGTAGATATGCCCGCATTTCAGAGTGCTTTGCTCCAGAATACTGAACTCTGAACATTAAACATTTGATATGCATTTCGAAACTGCTATTTGACACACACTGGGGAACAAATTACATCTTTTCAGAGTCAATACGAAATTGAAGAGACCCCATTTAGAGTTTGCAACATGAAGCAGAAAGATATCACTGTGCTTATTCTGTCTGCTAAAAACAAGATTTACCGATAGACTGCTATAGTTAGGGATACATTGCAACTACGGCATTTTCCTTCATACAACTGCATGAGATTTCTGATGAAGAGTGAGTTGAGATAACATCACTGATTTCTGCTAAAGTCTTTAAATGGATATTGGAAAAAAAAAAAAAGTTCTGTTTTTTAGCTGTTACACAGGGGAATCATCATCAGTACCTGAAGTGACAGAGCAAATATCCTTCCACAGTGAGAAAAAGGTAACGTAAAATAAACTTACTTTGTTTGTAATGTAAAATAAACTTATTTTGTTTTCCTGATGGTTAAGGAAATCCCCTACAATTATCTCAGGGTAAAAATATTTATTGAAAAGCAACACAGAATTTTGAACATACAAGTGGCTGAGAATCATCTTCAGAAAGGATTTGAAGAACTTACCTATGGTGCAGTTTGTGGTTATTTTTCTCCGCTTGGGGTTGTGTCGTAGCAATTCTAACTCTCGTTTGGTTGGCTCCCATGTTGAATACTTCTCTCCAATGCCTAAGTAGACGAAAAGAAAGTTTCAGGAAGTTGTTTAGTAAAAGGATTAAAAACTCTGTTCAAGTAAAAACTTTCAACATGCTGTCCATTAAGTTAGATTCAATCTATGTATAACTACAGGAGACTAATTTCTTTTTACACCTCCCCCCAAAAAATACTTTTCAGAAAGTTATCACCAATCTTCCAATAAATACAAACTAAAAGAAGAAAAGGAGTTTACTTATTAAGAATACCTAGCCCAAATTAGCCTTCCATTACTGGATTATCATCCTCCTTTGAGTTAAAAAGAAATTCCAGCACAAGAATAAACCCACTATTACTCAAAAATGCACTTCTTTGTGCTCACAGGAGGTCAAATGACAGAACCACCATACGATTTTAGGAGAAGATAAAGGATAACCAAGAAATCTCATCACTGAATTTTCACAAGTTATTAAATACATCAAAACTGACCCAACTTAATGGACAGATACAGGGTTAATCTTTACAGATGAACAGCAGAATTTAGTAATCCGATATACTGAACAGTTACTACATGCCTTAGGATATAACATTACAGAGAATGACCTCTCCTTATAACCACTGATGTAGGACTGGATATTAGCAAGTTCTAACACTTGAGATTCACTTTACTGACATATCTAACATTACCTAAAAATGCCATTAGTAGTAGGTTTAAACACAACTCTCCCCCCACCAACCACCCCAAAATCTCCAAATTCTTAACTACCCTTTCTCATGAGCTGCAGCTAAAATCTGTCATTATTCTCTTTAAACATTAACACTGTATTTCCAATACATTTCTTTTGCTCAATGAAAGCGCAGTAGAAATGAGTCAGGTAAACAGTACGGAGAACAGATCTGAAGTAAGCACAGAGTTGTGTTCAGTGTAAATCTGATACAAGAAAAACACAACAGTGAAGACTCAAGTGCTGACCAGCAAAGTACTGCTGCAGCATTCTATGTAGCACAGAGAAATTACTATGCAAGGTCAATTATATTGAGTCACAAAAGCATCTTGGCATTAAAAATAAAGAATAATAAGATGACAAGCAATCTATTCTAAAACTGAGGATTAAAGTCAATTAAGAGTTATTTTTCACAGAATGCACGGAGCAGAAACAGTGCTGTGCTACAGAAAATAAATCATAAATCATACATGTGAAAAGAAGGAGAGCAGGAAATATAGCTAAAGGCTTACACATTCTGCATAACATACATTAAATTTTAATAGCTCTTTGATCTTCATTTTCAGAAATAGCTATGCTTGTCAGAAGCTACCCACCCAAAAATGTTCAATTCATAGTTACTACTGACCCTCCAGGTTCTAGTAATAAAAGGTCTCATTTTCGGGTTCTTGAGGACTAGGAAATTCTCATTTACATGGATGCACCCATCTCTCACTTTGATTCAACAATAGATTATGCAAGAAGCATAAGAAAGAATACCAGAATCATATAGTCCCTTTCCTTTATCCAAGGCTCAGCATCAAGCTACACACCCAGGAAAACAGAAAAGGAAACTAATTACTGTGTAACAGATTGATGAGATAAAACAGCTGCAATGCTTTGAATACACCATACAGTATGCATAGGCAAACGAATGAAGCAACTTTAGAGACGCACATATGGACAGTTCACATATGACAGAACATTGGCTTGCAACAAGTTTTATATTACATGTCTTCAGCAGCCCTTTTCGTATTTGTAATACTCCCTTAGGAATTTATATAAATTGGGTTGTTAAAAAAAAAGCTCAAAATAATATTCAACACCGTGTTAGTACCAGCTATTGCACTGGCCAGCTGTAAACTGGAACTTCTGCATTTGGGTTCACTGTAGTTTAAGCATGGCCAAACACAGTTAGCATAATCTGACAATGGGATGAAATCTCATGGTAAAAAAAAAAAAATCTTAGGTATGCTTAAATCCTGGTTTAAATCAAATATAACAAAATTCACACCTGGAAACACATGTGCGCTCAGCTTTAGGCATGCAATAGTTCCACAGATGTCAGCAAGACTTTTCGTATATATATTTTTAATATATATC
>NW_010554391.1:3645-20195 GCF_000687285.1 Phaethon lepturus | reverse complement strand
GCTTCTCCTCCCTCCTTCCCTCCCTCCCCAAACTCGGTCGTTCCGGCCTCTGCCCCGCCCGTGAACGGGTCTCAGGAGAGAGATATTTCCTTGTTTTCCTCTCCCCCACACCCCGAAAACCCTCATCGTAACGGACTTCGGAGATCTGGTAGCCCGGTAGGGGAAATGAGGCTCGGATGAAACTCGTAGGAGAGAGGTTATTTTCCTGTTAAGCGCTTGGCTGCTGAGTTGGGCTTTCTGTTGGGCTGAGGGGGGGTGACGGTAAAAAATTGAGCTTTAGCCTGGAGTAAACTCTGTTTGCCATCCGTGGCTTGGGTTTGATGGTCTAGGAGATCAGTTTTCCTTGGCATAGCAGCTCCCGGTGGGAGGATATTATATTCTCTCTGAAAATACTATATCCAGTCTCAGAGTAGTTAACATGATACTTTGGGCTGATAACCTCTGTCTGATAAAGCGATGGGCCAGTTATGCAAACCTTTTCACGGAGGAGTCCGTTTGCCCCAACAGAGCACGGCTAAAACTCTGCTGGGTCATAAAACTGCCTAAATGTGGTGTTTGACATTGACCTTGTTGCTTTGCTGCTAGGCTCTTGCCAAACCAAATTCCACAGGTTGATTAGAGTTGTATCCAGAGGTCTTGTTTTGAAATGTAACTTTGTCAATAACTAAAATGCAAACTATTTGTATAATACTTTGAACTTTGTTTTGCAAGCAGTGAGACTTACAACACCCCTTTGTAGGATATTCTATTAACCTTATTTTTCAGGCAAAGAAATTGAGTCAAAGTAAATTGTCCAAGGTCATTTGGCAATATCGTTATTACTATTTTTGCTACTGATTTGGAGCATTTCTGTAGGAAAAGGGAACTGTAGCTGAACTAGAGGACTAATTCTTGGCTTTTCATGGGTTTTTATAATGAAATTGTCAGTATAAGTACACACAATCTTACAGATACGGAAAGGGATTCTCTGAAAGGAAAGTTTACAAGGTTGGTATGATGCCACTGACTTCCTCTGTTAAAAACACGTCTGCAGTGCTCGAGAACCCTGTTGGACTGCTTTCCCTGTTGTCATAATTACATTGGGTGAAAGGGTGAGGAAACTTGCCTCGCTTGAACCTCTTTAAACTTGGCAAAGCAACTGAGTTTTTGACGCTGCTACTGTGGTAGAGCAGCAGGAGTAAAAATGGCTCAAGCAGATGTCATCTCCACTCGGCCTTTGCTGCTACAGTAGTCTGTGATACACATAATAATTGTATACTATATATTATAATACATAATAGATCACGTTAAAAGGCAAACACCTGAATGTAAATCAGTCCCCGATGGTCTGAAGCATTTGCTGAATTTTTAAGATTGCCTAGTTGTGAAATACAGTTGGAGTCTGAAAAGAGACTGGGCAGGAGTGGCGCATTTTTGCTCGGTGTGTGTTAAGTTCCCTGTGTGTGTTAGTCATGCAGACCAAGCAGGGGGCAGGACTAGTCACAGCTTTTCAAGGCAAACAAAGCATGTGGGGGAGTAGTAGGGAACTGGATTCTAGTCCTTACAATTCACCAAATTGTGTTGTGCTCCAGTTACACCTGTCCAAAAGCCTGCTTGAAGCAGTAGCATATATACATCTCACTGAGGCACAATTATCAGATAAGCTATTGATTACGTTAATTGGTGGAAGAAGGAGCAGCTCACAACCCAAGATTCCAGCTGAATTTGTAGTGGTGAAGTTTGAAGAACAGGATTTCTTTGAAAATAAAAGATTGCTTTAGAAATAAAAGCTGCCGAGTTATGTAAAGATGGGACTTTCAAGCAAGAACTTCTACAGATTTCAACAGCCTTCACAAGCATCTAGGCTGCCTTGCTATGGATAAATTTGACGAACAAAAGTTAACTTTTTCTGAAAAGGAATAGTTCTGATTCTTTTTTTAGAAATCTTTTGAAAGTTTTGCTACTGGAATGCTATAGAGCTTGTTTTAGAGCTAACACTGTCCTCAGCCATTATCCCTTTCTTTAACTGATGAGTAAAGGCGTTTATAATCAGCTTCCTACTACAGCAGCTGTTTTTCTGTGTTATTCAGCATTTTTTCTTTCTGCTTGTGAGGATCCAATTTTATTTCTTGTTTCTAACACATGCAGACATTAAAGGACTATGCTGATGTTTCAATTCTAGTAAGACTCTCATGTCTAATATAGCTCTTATTCATACACAGATCTTGTACCTTACAGATAGCTGTGTAGGCTCTGTTTTGATGTTTTCCCCAAACCAAAAAACAATTTCATTACTGATGCTCTCATGTGAGTTCTTGTCGTTTCTTATATGAGTGTAAATGCTGACTTACTGTGCAGTTATTGGAAATGAATAACAAGATATTTGGCTTAAAATTTAAGATTTTTGAACTTGTGAGTAGTTCAGCCTCAAAAAACTGAGCAAGGCTTGTCTGAAAAGAAATGCTTTGGTATTAAATTTCCAATATTTGGTATTAAACAGCGGTATACCCACTGTTTAACAGATGAATATGAAGTTGCAGTTCAAACTTAGGTGTCACAACTACATTGTTAGCACCACTTTATTTCCTGAGGAGCTACAGGAAATCTGCAGGAAGGCGATGGATGTGCTTTATCTAAAAGCATGAACAGTGACTCTTTCTGTACTTTTTCCACCTGTCAGCCTGTCCTTTAAATAAAATAATTTTTAGACCAGATATGTGTTTCTCCTATGCATTGGTTTGCATTCTGTTGAGTTATGCATGGTAGTGTATAACTGCTTAAAATAGTTTGAGATTTTGCTGTCAAACACAAGTAGCTTGCTTCCCCTGCTTGAAGATGAGAATAAGGGAGTAACTCTGATTTGGTTTTTGAGTATCAAGTCAAGAAACCTGCCCTCTTTGCTTAATACTTTTTTTTTAATTCACACCAGTATTTTAAGAGTGACTTATTCTTGTGTCTGAGAAATAGGTATGACCCCAAAGGAAATTTTCCTTCTTTTGCCCTTGTTTTGATCTTGTAAGTGGAAATATTTTCTGTTTTCCTGCCACTCTGAGCCCAGTACTCTCAAGAGAGTGCTACAGCATGTGGAAAATGCACTAGCTGGGTAATGTGTATAGACAGCAAGATGTTCAACCTACTTAGGCTGAACAAAGGTGCTACATAAGGAGCAGCTCTGTGTTGGGTTTTCTTTCACCTGAATTCTCACTTGTTGATTTGTCCTCCATCTGCCTCAAACATGCAGTGTGCATCTGGGTGCTTTTTAGTTGGTCACTGCAAGCCTTTGGTGGCCAAATCCAACTATGCCTGTTTAGATGCAAGTACAGTTATATGTCTTAACTTTCATTTCACATGATGCTTCTAGGCAGTACCTTTCCTCTAACGTCTTCTAAAAGACAAATAACAAAGTTATGATCATTTAGGACACCTTTTCCATCTCATGCTTGGCAGAAGCACCTCCAATGTGAAGTGGGGAAAATTGTTGCAGTGGTAGGTTTTGATCTCCACAGTTAACACTCCCCTAGTTTTAACGGGTACAACTATAAAGGAGTTGGGACTTAATAGTAAGGAAGAGGTTCTTGAGGTGGCCTTTATTACAATGGTATTTAAGTCCAAGATAATCCCCTGAAGAAGAAAAAACCTGGCCTCCTTGCTAGCTACTCTTAAATATTGTGTGTAGTCTATGCCTAGTGATGTTAATATGGTCTAAAGTGTTAGGTAGCTTGAATCAAATTTATTTAAGCTAAATTCCAGTGTTAAGGCCCCAAAAGTAAAAGGCTTGAGTTGGTAAGTTGTCATCATTCAGTCAGGTTATCAGGTGTGGAAGGCCAGTAAACAACTTCTAAAAATAGCTGAATATAACTGTACTGGAACAATCCTGTATTGGGCCACCTGGCTATATATAAAGAAGTGTTTTTCAAAATTTGCTGTAAAAGAGCACTTTAATCTGTAAAGAAATTATTTCAAGTTCAAAAGAATGTAGCTGTACTTAACTGAGTGTGCCTGCTGAGTAGTGGTGTGAAGTACTGTGGCCCTAGATTAATCCTAAATTTCAGCAGTGTTCTATTCTTGTTGGATCACTTCTCACGTTCTTTGAAATCACACTTTATAAAGAACAAGCTGCCAAGTTGCCAGTTGTTCTTGCATATAACACCAGTAACAGCTGTTGAACTTGAATTTTTTTTAAAGCTTTCTTACCTCTTGTTTACATACAAGTTTCATCTTTTGAATGAATATTTTGCTTCTCTTGATGCTTTAATTGAAAACCTTCTAGAATGCTGTAAAATAGAAACATGGTAAGGCCAACTAGTGATAACTGACTGGATTTCAAATCAGTATTTCTGTTGAATAATAAGTTGATTAATTTTTGTTCTCCTGTGACTGATACAACTAGTGTGTTAATACCAGGTTAGGAAATATGGGTTTGGGTTTTTTTCTGATTGTATTAGAGGTGGAGTTAATGCCTAGGCCAATGTCAAGTACACTTTCCATTAAATGGAGATGTGCTGTTGGTAGTAAATCAGTTGTCTTTGTAAGGGCACCAGTTTTATTTGCCATAGGTGTCTAAGCAAATTGAACAAGGTGCAGAAAGCTACTAGGAAAAAGCTTTTTGGTAAACCTGCATCTGTTCGGTAGTTTAGCTTGTGCTTGTGCTTTAGCATTAGTATTTTGACTGATTATAGCTCTGTAATGCAGTGTGTCATTGGTAGTGGCACAATGTTTGTCTCTCCTTGAAATGGGCATTTAAAACAAGATATGAATGTCCTAGGGAGATGTGGTAGTTCCCAGAGGCAGCAAATGCCCTCTGTACCTCTGTCTCAGTGTGCTGTGCAGAGAAGGGAGAGAGAACTAAGCTTTTCTTGACTGATCTTCATCGCTGTTGGTGTGTTTTGGCTATAGAGAACAGATTGCCAAAATGATTGTGCCCAG
The DNA here is from genome assembly GCF_000687285.1 of Phaethon lepturus. Lineage (NCBI taxonomy): Eukaryota > Metazoa > Chordata > Aves > Phaethontiformes > Phaethontidae > Phaethon > Phaethon lepturus. The sequence continues at coordinate 15,290 of NW_010554391.1, read as the reverse complement.
CAAGTTTTGTTATGCCACTTGAAAAGTTCTGAGCATTATTTTTTTCACTGTGGGAGCCATATGTGGTAAGTGCTGATACGTAGAAGTGAAATAAATGTACTTCTATACTACAGGCATAATTTGACTAAATAATGCATATGGCATCCTCTATCTTAGCCTCTGATTTTGTCTCCGATGGTATGTTTAAAGAAATGGTGTAAATGTGAGAGAAACTGTGGCATTTGCCACAGCTCCTGGCTCAGTGAGGTTTAATCTCTATGTGGTCAAAAAGAATTTTTCCAGAGGTTCAAAATAAAGATAGTGCAGAGAGTTCAAGGTGTAGCTATACTTTCTTTGATGTACTGCATACCCTTCTGGCCATACTTCTGTGGGATGGTGTGTTAACTAAGAGCTCATCCAAGAAGTTTGGAGATCAGGAAGCTTATTTGACTTCTTAAGAGAGCAAGCCTGAATGAAATGACATTAAAATGCATTAAGGTACAGCTAAACGGAAAATGCTGCAGAAGATTAAGTGTTGAATGGTCTTTAGCCTTGAGATACTCCCCAGAGCTTTCATTCTAACCATCTACAATTAATAAAAGCAAATTCTAGTTCATATTCATGGGCCATATCACTTTAACAGACACCCGTCTGCACACTATTGCAGACACCCATTCATTTTTAACTCATTACACAGAGCCTTTCTGAAAAATGCTGCCTGTGCTCCTAATTGCTTATCTAAATGTATCGCTTGCTAGAAAACAGGCTGCTGAAAATACCTTGTTTCCTGAAACAAAACTGCAGTCTTATCCAGTGAATGTCTTTCTCCTTGTTTACCAATGGCACATTATGGCTTACCTCAACCTGCCTAACAGGTTTTTGCTGCTGTGAGGATCTTGAGGTGGAGTAGACGTAAGTTAAGGTGTGCTTCAGGACTTTGGGCAGGGAGAAATGAGAGTCATACAGACAGTTCAGTTTTGGGGTGATCGGGGTTTGGTGGGAGGTGGTGAGCTTCAATTTCTAGGAGCTGAAATTGTGCTGAGGGAACATGCACGCAATGCTCTGCAAAAATAGTCTGTGCTGTTTATTCAAATTGTTCTTTTTCATACACAAATCTTCCTACTTAGCCTGATAGATACCTCTTTTGAAGATGTGCTGAAGTACTGCAGGCATAGTCTTTTATGTTTTCAGGCATTTTATTGAACTTGCGCTTCTGAAATGGTCAGTGTAGCAATTACATTTGAGGAAAGAGAAAGCTAAGCTTCAGCATAGAATACAGGCAATATATTGTCAGGTCTTGATGCAGATTGCAAATGTTGAAGATGCCTGAAGAGCGATAGGATTGCTTGGTTAACCTAAAAGGGTCTTAAATTTTCTCATATTTTCAGACTGTGTATGTTAGTTCTCATGGTCCAGCTAACGGACTGAAATGAGAATTCAAGTAAGCAGATTCAGATCTGAAGTACAGTGGAAGTAACCGCGTGATCCCTCAGCTGAGCGGCATTAAAGGGTGGCAGCGAAGTCCTGGGAAGCAGCTCTAAACTGTCGTGGCAGTTTCTGCTGTGGTAATGTCTACGCTGTTCGACAGCACAAATGGTCTCGAAAGTAGAGACCTGATGGCTGGTCACAGTTGTAGTGATGATTTGGTTGAGGATTTCAGTGATACTGTGGAAGGAACTTGAGGTGCTTTTGCTTAGATAACAAAGTAACGAAATAGTGGCAGGGGTGGTGTAGGGAGAGGAGCATAATGTGCAAAAACGTGGGAGTATGATTTCCTTTTCTGTGGCAACAGATGAATGTGATTCTGGCTGCTGGTCGGAGGATGATCCTGCCGGTGGTGAAGACAGAGGCCCTCTCTTTTGCTCCAGTAGCATCCACCAAGTATCTGGTGGGACCCACAGTGGTTTGTGGGAGTTCTGCAGATGGGTTTCTCCCAGTATTTTTCTGTTAAATTAAGCTACTTTCTAGTCAACATCTAAACACGCTTGTGTGGTAGGGCTGTAAAGTACACTGTCTATAAAAATAAATTGGACTTTCTGCAATGTCACCTACCCTGAAGTACCAAAAAAGCTACAGAAGTGGTTTGGATAGTAGGAATGTGGAAGAGGACAAGAAGGAAATGGAAACCAAGTGCTTAGATGTATCAACTTCTTATTTTTCACAAAAAGTAAAAAAAGGGAGTAAAAAAGTAAAAAAAGCAAAAAGTAAAAAAAGCAGTTTCAGTGGTGGAGGGCACACTTGGCCTGGAAATAGTTGCTGGGAAAACAAGGATCTAACGGGATTCACTGCTGTTAGTGCAAAGTGTAAGCAACTTGTTAAGCAGACTGCGACTTCTCCAGGGTGTGGAAAGATGTTGTGGATGTAAATGTGAAGTTTTTGCTGTGTTACCTGATAACTGCTATTGATCCAAGCATTTAATAACCTGTATAATTATTGTTGGGGTTGGACTAGATGGCCTTAAAATGTCACTTCCAACCCAAAGATTCTATGAAAGATTCTATGATTATGCTTTTAAACATGTGGAAACAAATGAAATGTGTTCTTTTGGAGGGCTTATAAGGTTCTCTTGCTACAAAAGTTCTTACAGTCGTTCTGGGGGGTTGCAAGAGCTCTGGTGAAAGGTTACAGTTTAAGCCTGACTATTGCTTCTCAGATGAAGTAGAAGATAGAGGTAGCATGAGCAAGTGGTCAAAGGAAAGCTTTACAGCCCCCACCTGCTGCCCAGCCCAGTAAGAACTGCTGCTGTGGGCTGGGGAATGAGATTTCCAGCTGTGTGAGGGATTTGGATAAATAGGGACTCTAGCAAAACTGTGTTCTCTACTTCCTAATTAACTTTCCTGTTTATACAGCTTTCGTATAGCCAAGTGGGAGTTGAATATTCATGGTTGTGCTTTAGAAATATGAAGGAAATGGTGGAATAATAAAACTTGTAAACCTTCTGTTTGGTTTTAAGCCCTATCTGGCTTATAGATGAGCTTAGTTTTAAAGTTTTGATCGTCTTGAGTTTCAGTCATAGAAAATAAGTGAATCTTTGACTCAGATTACTTCAAGTTGAAGTGGTGGTTGGTGTCATTCAGGAACTCTGGAGTGGACTCTGAACTTCACTGTGAAGCTGCTTGTGCTAAGATATGTGACTCTGTTAATGTTACAGCTCTTAACTTTTGGGTTAAAAATTGTATCCAAGAAAGCTTCCTGAGAAGGGCAGAACTGCTTAGACCTTTCGCAGTGCTGAGTGAGGAAGCCAGACTTTATACATCCCTACCACAGAGCTAAACAGAGCAGGACAAGATTTTTGTTTTGTGGTGCACTTTTCAGTTCAAAGCTTGTTTTCATTGTCTTAGATATTCTGTAAAATCTGTTTCCAGTGAGAATTTTGCTTCAAGCACACAGCTTCATCATGAAAGACAGACTATCTTCAAGAGATGATTCAAATTTCATATTGCAGTTTAAATTGTGTGACTTTGGTTTACAGGAAGCCCATCCTTTGACTGTTACATGTCTTGGCTGTATGTGCTCCTACTGTCTTGAGCTTGTATTTTCAGTTAGGCTCAGCTTTTTCAAACTGACATCTGAGAGCTTCTAGACAGAGCAGCAGCAGAGGTGGGAATTGTCACTATCGCCATGTAACATCCTCATCTACACCCCACTGTAAAGCTTTCAGGGTGCTCTTTTTTTTTCCCCCATGTCTTATGTGAGCAGAATAATAGTTCTCTTGGTGATTTTAAACTTGCTGTAAACTGAGTAGTAGTAAGTTTGGGAAGGGGGGGCGGAATTTGAGAAAGAAGTGGGCAAGTTGCGGTGGGGTGGATCTGGTCCTAAGGGCCCAGGGTGTGTCTGTGAGGGCTGGAGAGGCAGTTTCTCCAGTTGCTAAACGGGAAGCTCCTGGTGACGTTAATCGCTTCTGAGTGTCCAAGCAGAAGTGTTTGCAGTGAATGAAGAAGCATTCATTTCTAAGCCTGCCTCTTTTAATGTGGCTATTCATTTTCCATAGTTAAGTTTTAATAAATGTGGATTTGCTTCTTTGAGAAGGTCCAGAGTTAATGAAGGTAAAATACTGCTTGATGTTTACGTTGTATTCACAAGGCCATTTCCGTGGGGTTTGAGAGGAAGGAAACCCTTTTGAGTAGGAGAGAATCCACGCTGTATTCTGAGTTTCCTTTGCAAAAGAAGGACCAGCTATTGGTGTGCTAAGCAACAAAGAGATGAGCGCACATTTAAAACTTCTTTTATCTGCAGGTCTATTAGAAAAAGCGTGTTTTATGGTGACACTTTTAGGCTGCAGATGAATTATCTGACAACATGGGGGACAAGGTACCTGAGGTGGCTAATTGCATTGAAAGCAAACTATGAATTTTGCAAACAAAAGTTTGAGAACAGCATTTAATACTAAAATCTCTGAAGGAATATTTGAAAGATTTAAAGGACTTGGAGCAATGTCTTTTTCTGAAGAGTAAGTTTCGCATATCTGTTCATCTTTGTATTGCTTCGGTATGAGGAAGAATATTGGTGGTGGCTGGGGGTATCTAAAGAATTCATATTACCTGATACTCTTTTTTTTTTTTGAGTGGTTGATTATGCCATGGTCAGAACACAGCCATTGGTAACTCCTGAGTGATACTGTGATCTTTTTCCTCTAGACTTCACTGGCCAGTGAGAACATATCTCAAGCATGGGAAATATTTTTGCTAACCTCTTCAAAGGCCTTTTTGGCAAAAAAGAAATGCGTATTCTAATGGTTGGTCTGGATGCTGCAGGAAAGACTACTATTTTGTACAAACTTAAACTTGGTGAAATAGTAACTACTATTCCTACTATAGGTAAGATTTTTTTTTTTTACATTTATACAACTGCTTGCTTGGAGATTTGGGTCTTATTGTTTGCAGCAGTATCTTATCTCAGCTGCCACTCTGTTGATTTAAGTGACTTAGTGCTGCTCTGACTTGACTGTCAGAACAAACATTTGCTAAATCCATGGTATGAAGATGGCACAGCCAAATTTTCCAGTATGGGAGGAGATTATATGACTCTCTCTTCTTTTCACTCCGTTCCCTCTCTTTAGTGGTTTATGGGCCACAGAAGGGCAGACTGCTCTCCGAAGTGTGTTGTGGCATCAGGTAGATTAGACTGAGAAGCAGAAGCTAATGCTTTTTTTTGTTGTTGTTGAAGTGTGACTGAGAATTGTGTGATCAGAGGCACACCTTATTTGCAGTCCTTAAAGCCCAGGGTTTTCTGACATAATATGGTTTGCTCTGTGTTTCTTAGCTGTGCAGGTAGCAGTTACAGCTGTTGATCATTACTTTGACCAGGGCAGAGGTGGTGGTGGGAGCAGGAGTTGCACAAAACCTGCATTTGTCAGCTTTGAGAGCAGATTCTCAGTGTAAGATTCTGCTTATTTAAAGTAGATTGAAATTTTAAGATAGCTTTTTTTTTAGTGATGGCATTCTGAGTGTGACTTGGTAAATACAATAGGTCCAGGGCCAATTTAACTGAGATTTTTGCCACAATTTCTATTTTAGGTTTCAATGTGGAAACAGTAGAATACAAGAACATTAGCTTCACAGTCTGGGATGTAGGTGGTCAGGATAAGATCAGACCACTCTGGCGCCATTATTTCCAGAACACACAAGGTGAGTCTGAACACTTAAATCACAAGTATCCAGAATCTAAATTTTTTTTAATGTCCTTACTGTTATAATCTTGTGAGTTTGGGGCAGGGGGTGAGTATTTATGTTGTTATAAAAGGGTGTGTTTGTGTGCTGCTCTGGCTGTTCTGTTAAGCTGGTGCAGGTTCAAAGAGGGATGGGAAGAAATCTAGAAACCAGTCTTCCTTGTCCATCTGACTTGGAGCAAGTTCAGAATTTTGCCTTTTCTTCTGTAAGCGTCACAGCACTCTGCCTTCACTTCAAAGCAGAGTTTTTACTACAAGCTCAAGCAGCCCCATGAACTGAGAGTTTGTAATTTCTTCCACTGCTGTGCCTTTATAACGTGCATGCATTTGAGTCCTGTGACAAGATTTCAAGAGTTGTTGCTCACTGGAAAATATCCAGTGGTTATGTAGATGAAGCACACGGTTCCAAAAATGCAAATGCAAACTAGCAATCGCTTTCAGCAAGAACAGACTTTCTCAGACATGAGATGACAGTAACAAGAAAACTGTATTTTTCTGATATAGACTGAATAGTTTTGCGTTATTTTCTCTTCAAAGGTTAATTCTGACCTCCAGAAGTATTTATCATTTGTAAATAACTTCTGGTATATGCTTATTCTGATTGTTTGCTTATTTCTAGGTCTGATTTTTGTGGTTGACAGTAATGACAGAGAACGAGTGAATGAGGCCAGAGAAGAGCTTATGAGAATGTTGGCAGAAGATGAGCTTAGAGATGCTGTTTTATTAGTGTTTGCTAACAAACAGGTATGCTCAAGAAAAGTGTCTTTTCTGTAAGAACTCTTGAAAACATACAACATACTTGTGAGCGCTAGATCTTGACCTTGACGTTCATGTTTTCAGTGTAATAATAGATAAACTCTCAGTAAATATGCATTCAGTTTTGTTGAAGACAGCAAACCCATAGATTAAATTACCCTGTTCTCATCTGAAAGGAGCATCCTTCTAAACAGTCTTGGCTAATAGAAATTCCTGTATTTTCAGTTTTAGGGAAGAATTCTACCAGTTTGATTTTTAAGGCTGGCTTGGCTCAAGTACAGCACCTGCCCAAGCTTCCTCCAAACAGAGTAGAAGGCCAGAATGCCAGAACCTCCCTGAATTCTTCCATTGGGGTGTTTGAGGGCACTGCTGGTGTTGGTGGAAGCACTGGGTTGACTTCTAATGTACTTGTGTTGACCTGTGGGCTGTGCTGTACTCTTTCAGGCCACAAAGCAAGCTGAGAGTTTTGCCTTTTATTGCTTGTAAAGGCCTTGGTAGCTTAAACCGAAATGTTGAGGATCTTAAATATGACTAGTAAACTTACAGGAATAGCATCCTGCTTCATCGATTGCACAGGCTCAGTTGTGAAGAGTGAAGAAACCGGAAGTCTTTCCCAGGAGCAGGAAAGGTGGACTATAAACGGAAGTGTACTAAGCTGGGTACTACTTTATGATAAAAGTTGATCTTAAATCATAACTGCAGTCGCAGAAAACATTTCCTGAGTGGAAAGCAAATAAAACTGGACCTCGAACTGTAAGCAGTTTTGGGTCAACAGTGAGGGACTTGATGACTTGATCCAAATGTCAGCTGTCTCACTTCTGTTTTCTGAAAAGAAATATTCCATAATACATGCTTTTGATCATGTTGTTAAACCGTTGAGACTTTTGTCAGTATAGGGGAAATAGCTCAAATATAGATGTAATCCATTGAGCTTTTCTGAAAGAGAAGCTTTAAGAGCTCTTAACTTTCTTTTAATGGCTTTAAAGCTGATGGTCAAAAATGGTTTAGGGAGGTGGGCATTTCTTCTCAGCGAGTAGAGGAGAAAATGTGACTCTTCTTCCTTCCCTCAGGACCTGCCGAACGCGATGAATGCAGCAGAAATCACAGACAAACTTGGACTGCATTCTCTTCGTCACAGGAACTGGTATATCCAGGCAACCTGTGCCACTAGTGGAGACGGTCTCTATGAAGGACTGGACTGGTTGTCCAATCAGCTCCGAAACCAGAAATGAAACCATAAACCTTCCTCTTCCCTCTTTTTCCACCCCTCCCTCTTATTTCCTCCTATTCGCCCTTCGCTTTACTCTAATGTGGCAAACTGTGCTACTTTGTGGTATTGAGTGCCGGAAGCTGTTTTCATTTCTTTTGTCACAGTATATATTGCATCATGCTGTAAATGTGGCAAATACAAGCCTGAAAACAGTTAGGTTTCTTATTTAATGTAAATAGTTTTTGTTTCCAATGAGGCAGTTTCTGGTACTCCTATGCAATATTACTCAGCTTTTTTATTGTAAAGAATCAACTCACTGTTTAGTACTTGGAAGGGATTTAAGTGGGTTAACATAAGGGTTGCCAGTGGTCCTTGTGCGGTAGAGCTGAATCCTATCTTGGCTGGGTTGTGAGATCTGTGAGATCTATTTCGGTGGTTGGTTTTTAACCTGAATTCTGTATTTTTTTAAATAGTCAAGGAAAAGTAAAAACACTTCAACATACAAACATTTGACATAGCTTCTGCCGTTCTAGTGCTAATGTGGTGACTTTTGATTCTTTTGAAATGGTGAAGCGATGATCGACACCCAATTAGCTTCATCTGGTTAAAGAACAGATCATAACTAATAGATCTCTGGCTCTTTCTGTAGCTCATAGTATGTGCTCATGATTGTTCATATTCCTGAAAAGATTTGTCGGACCTGGTTTAGATGAGCTTGCAGACTCATGCTAAACTAACTTTTGGTTCAGGTGAGATTTATCGCTTCCATTGAACTTGAATGATTTCCAGAAGTCAACATTTTTTAGCCTGTCATATTTGTCAAAAGTGTTTTGTACTTTTCTTGTGTGTAAACCACTCCAGAAGGCAAACCTTTCCGCAGAAAGCACAGCCTGTACCAGTCCTGAGCTCTATAGGCAGAAAGTACTGTACTTAACGTAAGAATTGCCATGAAAAACACCAAACATCTATGTATAGTGTCTAGGAAAAAAAATAAATAAAAAAAGCATGAGAGTTTGGAGAGTCATTCCACTCTAGAAGTATTCAATCCCATTTTGGAACAATCCCATATCTGTATATGTGTGAAAACCCTTGGCATCCCTCATACTGCAAGGTTCAGATTTGCCATCAGAAAAAGACCTCTTTACTTTTCTTTTGTATTTTGATAAACACTGAAGAAGCTGGAGCTGTTAAACTTTAACTTGAGGAACTATCAGAACTGGTTTATTTAGTGTTGTGGAAACCTTTATTGCTTTCAATACACAATTAGTAATCAACTGTTTTGTATACTTGTTTTCAGTTTTCATTTCGACAAACAAGCACTGTAATTAAAGCTATTAGAATAAAATCTCTTAACTATTTCATGTTTTTTATGCCTTGCTGTTCATTTGATCATCTTGGCAGAATCATAATGAAATACTTGTTGAATAAAAAGTTTCATGAAACTTGCACTTGTATTGTGGTGTTTTCTGTCATCTTTTACAGTACCGCGTGCTGCAAACCCAACCAGTATTTTGCCACATCACAACTTGCACGGACATTGCAGCCCATCTCCCAGTGTTTCCCAGATAACGTATCATTCCTAGCTGGACTCCTGCAGGTGGAGAGGTGGGCAGCAGTTCTTTGGTCCTGGTGGCTGATGGTAGTTGGCTTCTGCTGGAGTCCCTTCATTGCCTCAAGGGCATCTGTTGAGCTTCTCAAGTAGTCCCATCGCTTCCCACAACAGATTGTTCTTCCTGCGGATCCCACTTAATAGGATCTGTGAATTAGCAGTTTTGGGGGGTGGGAAATACAAAGTCTACCTTCCTAAACCACTTTGTTTTGCATTTTTTCTGTTCTGCAGTCCCTTCTGGACCTGGGAGAGAGAGCTCCTCCCCAGCTCATCAGCCTGCCTTCCCTGTCAGCTAGAGCTCCTCATCACTGACAGTCACGCTGGGGCTGGCCGCTGGCTGTTCTCCTGGCCGGAGCTGCAGCAGGTTCCCCATTACACAGGCTGGAAAACTGTAAGAGGAAAGGTACATCATGCAGGTTAGAGCGCCGTTTCCCCGAGGTGGAAACCTGGGGCTTTGGATGGAGTATGAGAGGGGACAGGAGCGCTGCTTTTGCTGGAAGCATCTGCTTCTCGGTCTCACTTGAGAGCTGGCCTTTTGGATCATCTCCTGATCTCCGTTCAACAGGTTACGCTTCCCCCTCACTCCCCAGGTTTTGTTTCCTCTCTGAAGCCTTCAAGCAGCACAGCAGCTGCTCAAGGTGTGTGCACAGACCAGCCCTCATCCTAAGCACAGGCTTGTTCTAGTTATGTGGGTTTTTTTAACTTGTTCTTGTACTCATGCAGAGGCTCATGGAGTGAAATGGGTGTCTTCTCTGCCCTGTCTTCAGCTGGGGCAGCTGCAGGTGGGAGGTCAGGTTTAGTTGGGCTTCCCAGCAAGTGCTGCCGGAGCCCTGTGTCTGCTCCTTGCAGTTCTCTCTGTAGTAAAGGGTAAACGGTATTAGGCAAACAATGGGATTACAAAACTCCTGTAAGTCAGGTTATTCTACTGAAGCTGTTCATCTTGCCTTGAATTTCAAGCTCTGAATTGGGATCTTTGCATGCCTAATAGGGCGGGACATCTATTTGTTCCTCTTCTGGGAGGGAATTGAAGGGCCAGCTCTTCTGCTGGCGTTGCTTTGCGCCGCTGAAATAAGCAGAGCCCCCCACTCCGCCCTCGTCTCCCATCCCTGAAGAGGTGGATGACCTGCTCCCACCCCATCCACCACGCAGAGGCTCCTCCTAAGCGATGGTTTTCAGCCAAGGCATGTTGGCACAGGGGCTGGGCTGTGTCCAGACTGCCCCGGCCACGCTGCAGAGCCTGCTCCTCCGCACGCAGAATTAATTCTGCTGGCTGAGGCTGGGAGAAGGAAGAGATGGGGAACGCACTGACGTTATCGGAGATCAGCCAGCCCTGGGAGCCTGCCCTCTGCCCAGGGCTGCAAGGGCTTTGCTCTCCTCTGGGATTTTGGCCGTCTGTCCAGCTGGGCAGGAGGCTGCTCACGCCCAGGGGAAAGGGGGAGCACACGAGGCCGGCTCCCTTCGGTGGGGCTGCGCGCTGCAGCTGGTGTGGTCCCTGAACTGGTGCAGCGGTTCGGCGGGGAAGGTAGATGGGGTGTGGGATGGGGCCGGGCTCCTTCACCCCTACTCGCCCTTGTTTTTACTTCCTCTGTATTTCCCAAACTATTTTGCTCAGGTCTCGGTTTTTAGTGTGAAAAGGCACAGGCACCTCCTGCAGACGGCGTGAGGCGTGAGAGCTGCTGCCCAATTCCTCCATGGAGGGTCTGAAGGAGAGGACACAGCCTGGCTGCAGCCCCGGCTGCTGCAAGCCACTGTGGGGGCTTATCTGCTCCCCTCTGCTCATTCATTGGGGAGGACACAGACCCAGAGGCCTCCCCATCTCCCCTCATCCCTATGGGCTGTGCTGCTCCATCCACGCGGGTAAAGCTCCTGCGAATGGTTTAACGGGGCTTGTGAAAAGCGACAGGCAGGAGCGAGAGCTGGGATGGGCATGGGCTCTGGGTGGGTTTTTTTTTTTTGTCTGCTCACTATGGTGTTCCAGCTCTCCCATAGTTCCCTTTTCAGCCTAGAGCTCCCGGCAGGCACCGGTCACAGCGTGGACCCCAAAATTTCCTGGCAGAGTGATGCCAGGCTCGGTGAACTCAGTCTGCTGAGTGCCGGCAGGGTCAGCGTGGGCTCGGGGCTACAGCGTGGGTCTCACAGGGGCAGCCACGCAGTGGGTCCCTGGGCTGCATGTGGGGCTGCAGCTGCTCAGACCAACAGGAATAGCGTGTGACACCACCCTCCCACCCAAAAAAAAAAAACATTTGGGTGGGTAGGGGGTAACCACCGAAGCTCACACCCACCCTGCAGTGTCGCGTGTGGCGGCAGGGTTAAGCACGTGCTGGCAGCCAGAGAGGGCAGCAGGACAGAAGGGCTTTATTTCAGCCCAGCGCCCTGGTCCCGCTGTGTCCCCCCTCCACGATGAATGCTGCCCTTGTTCGACA
>NW_010554391.1:2502-3631 GCF_000687285.1 Phaethon lepturus | reverse complement strand
GCGGCTCTGCGGCCCTGGCTGCGGGCGGGGCGATGGTACAGCCACCGAGGCGACGGAAGGCACCCCCCTGCCCAACACTGCCGACGTGCAAGCCAAGGCCGGTCGCCAGCCCGGGGCTTTTGTCTGCCAAGACACACAAAACCGCCCTGTCTTAAGCAGAAGAAATTGCATCATTAATTACATAAACGAGCCCCTTGTGCTTGTGTGGCTGCTCTGGCAGCTGGGGATGCTCCGGCCTGGAGCTGCTTGGGACAACCCCTTGCCATTTGGATCAGTATTTCTGTTTATTGATGTGAAACTCCCCTTTCTTGGTGCAGCAAGCACATAAATACTTGTGTTTCGAGAATTAAAATCCAGGATGAGAAACAGAGCTCACTGCTCCCTGCCTGGCTGCAGGGTGGACGTGACCAGGGCAGACATCTACAGAAGATGCCCCAGCCCCATCCATCTTCTCCCCTTGCAGCCCTCACTTAGGGCCATTTCTCTTTTTTTTTAATCCAAAAAGGCTGTTTCTCAACCAAAAGGAACACCCGTCACCCTCACCTGCAGCTGCTCGAGTCATGAAGCCTTCAATTTTCCCCACACTTAGGCTGGGAAAGCCAGTGGCCCTGGGACACTCCAGCCCCATGCAGAGGGAGACACAGCCTGGAGGACCCCATTGCATGGGCATCCCTGTGGTTGCTTATGCCACCCCACAGGAGTTTGGGGGTAATGGAGTCACCTCTGCTTCATGCCCCACGAAGGACAATGCAGCTCCTGCTGCTTTTTGGGGATGGGGCAGGGATGAATGTCACCTTGGGGCAGCCCAGCCAGGACTCTGCCCTCCTGTGGGTCGCAGGGGGGTGTCCCAAGTGCTCCCCTGCCCACATGTTTGTGTGTGCCCTATAGAAAGTATGTGATGGCCCATAGGGAGCATGTCACCCAATGGAGAGCACCTATAGCCCATAGTGGGCACCACCGCTGCGTGGAGAGCATGTGTAACCCCATGGGGAGCACCCATCGCCCCACAGAGAGCCCCGCCGCCTGGCTATCATCAAACCATCAGGTCCAAGATGCAAAACCCTCCTGGCAGCGTGTGAGCCCTGGGTTTTATTTGGCAGCTGCTGAACTTAAGGGAGGGTTTAGGGAA
>NW_010554391.1:288-2448 GCF_000687285.1 Phaethon lepturus | reverse complement strand
GGGCGTTGAAAGAAGATATTATAAAACCATAATAATAAATTGCATCCAAAGTCTCTCTACATAAACACGAGGTGTCCACAGCGTTTCCAGCGTCGCAGCCGGAACTGTGCCAAGCACCAGCACCCACCCCATGGCATCCTCTGTGCTCAATCATGTCTGGATGGATGGATGGATGGATGGATGGATGGATGGATGGATGGATGGATGGATGGATGGATGGGCGGGTGCCTGCTACCCCTCCACAGTGGGGATCGACAGCAGCAGGGAGCTGCTGCTACTGCCCCAGCTTGAAGGCAGGAGCTGCAGGCAGAGAAGGGGCAGTTGGCATCATAAAACCCTTTGCCAGACTCAGCCCCGGCAACCGCAGAGCTGCGGCTTTTTTAATTTAATAACCTTAAAAAATATATAGCCTATGTGAAATATCCCTGGGGTAAAAAAAGAAAACAAACAGGCTCCCTCTCAGTCAGCTGAATCACTGTTGTGGCGTTGCCTGACCCTGTGGGACGGAGGGGACCTGCTCCTGCTCCTCTTTCTCCCCTTACGCTGCGGAGACGGGTGCCGACCGCGACCGTCCCTGCTCCGGCTCTGCCGACGGGCAGGACGGTGCGAGGAGCTCCTGCCCAAATCCCGGCTGCTGGCAGAGGAATCGGTGTCCTGCCGACGCTGGCCGCTGTGCCGCGACGTCTCAGGGCGCTGCTGGGTTTTCCCTCGGTGGTGCCTGTGGGGATGGAGGGATAGGTGACAGCAGCGATGCTGGAGATAACAACAAGCCAATTTTTGGGGATGGAGAAGGGATTTTTGGAAAGCCAGGAGATGCTGACATGGCATCCTGATGCCAGCTACAACCTTGTAGCCCTCCTAAATCCTTCATCCTGTTTTCTAGCGATGACGACCTGCGCAGCCTTCATCCCAACCCAGCTACCTCTCATCCTGATCTGGAGATGAATCTGAGGATGACGGAGCAGCATCCTTCCTGTGATGCTTGTCCTTCTTCTTCTCCTTCTTGTGTTTCTTCTTTTTCTTTTTTCTTTTCTCCTTTTTGGATTTCTTACCACCCTCGGGTCTGCAGGAAAGAGACTGAGCAGTGAGGATCCCTGCCGCACGCATCCCTCTGGCTCCTCCGAAAGTTCATCCCTCCACATGCATCCCACCGTGTCCCTTCTTGGCCAAGGAGAAGCCAAAAAAAAAAAAGAAAAAGGTTTTTGGCGCAAAGCAGAGTTTTGGGGGGTGATTCAGGCAGATGCAGAACGAGCCCGATGCCAAACGGAGCTGGAAAAGAGTTTTGCAAAATATTTCTCCCCCAAAAAAGGCCATTTCTGGTGGTTTCCCACGAACGCAGTGGTCCCCATGCTCACCGTTTCTCCTCCACCTTCTCCTCCTTTTCCTGCTTCTTCTTGGAGCCAGAGGTCTCGGGGCTGCTGGAGACTTTCTGGTGCTGGGTTTGGAAGAGGGAGAAAAATACAGAGCGAGTCTGTGAGCCCAGAGCTTTGAATTAAAAGAAAAAGGGACCTTCTCCCTTTAAAATTTTCATTTAATTTGGAAAAAAAAAATCAAATATCTGCAAGAGCTGCTTCCAAATTAAAAACCGCACAAATTAACGCTGTGCAAAGAGGACACGGGGAGCTCTTGCAGGTCTCTGCACTACAACCACCAGCTTTGCTTTTTAAATAAAATAACCTGAGTGCAGGGTAGGGCTTTTTGCCTTTTTCCATCTTTTTTTAAACCTCATGGGGAAGACGTGCCCGGCGCTGTACCGTGAAGATGGAGAGCCCCATCTTGGCTGCCTCCTTGTCCTCCTTGGAGAGCATCACCCGGCCAGCGCTGCCACTGGGGAGAGATGACGACGAAATGAAAAAAAACCCACCCACCCAAAAAAGCATAAAAATGGCAAAATAGTAAGAATAAAAAATATCTACTTGCCCTGAAAAAGGGCGTTTTGGCACGGGACCCCCCACGCCGCGTACCTGGAGCTGCCCAAGCCCACCACCCTGTCCACGTCCTTCCCGTCCCGCTCGGCACCGTCCCGCTTGCACACCTCAGCCAGGTCCTGTGGGGTGAGGAGAGCATCCCGTCTGTGCGTGTGTCCCCCGAAAATAATAGAGGGGGACACATCTGCACGGGGAAGACGCATGGTGACCCCCTTACCTCCTTGCTGAGGCC
>NW_010554391.1:0-204 GCF_000687285.1 Phaethon lepturus | reverse complement strand
GGGGGGTGTTCCCTGGCTCCCCCTTATTTTGGTGTGGGGGCGTTGTAGACTCACAGGGCTGCCATCATGGCCTCCTGCTCGGCCAGGCGGACGGCGGCCAGCTCTTCTTCGCGGGACAAGGCAGGGGCCGTCTCCTTCTTGCCCTTGGCGTACCAGGTCAGGTCCTTCCCCTTCTGCCACCGGCCCACGGGTGCCATCAGGGAG
>NW_010554390.1:113642-116038 GCF_000687285.1 Phaethon lepturus | reverse complement strand
TAAAGGCACCGTTGGGCGGACAAAACCCGCTCCCCGCACTTGGTTTGGAGCCCTCCAGCCTAAAAAAACCCCGCTCCAGCAGGTTTTTGCCTTTATTTAAGAGCAAATCGGGGTCTTTTTATTCCAGGTGAGCAAGGCAGATATGAGACTTGTCTAAAAAATTCAGCTTTTCTCCAGTGCCATGGGCGCTGGTCCTCGGGCTTTGTGGCAGACGAGTGATGCACGTGCCCATGCAGGATTTGTGCCTTTGCAGTTCCTTCTGCGTTAGGGCAGATCTTTGAGCTGCCTTTGATTCTCGCCCGATGTCACGACAGCCCTGTCGTGCTCAGCCCATCCTCAGTGTGGAGCTGAGGCCTGATGTGCCGAAAGCAGCATCCCACCTCTCGCAGCGAGCCGGCTGGAAACCCTTCCCGGGCCAGTCACAAGAGGGAGACAAAAAGCCAACAGCAGCGGCAGGTTTGGGTTGGAGACTTGGTTTTGTGGGAAAAAAAGGAAAATATTGTGTTTCTGTGATGAGAAGCGCAATGTTTCAGCTTTTCTCGTGTTGGGGGTTGAGTAGGGAAATGGCATGGACCCAAACGGCCCCTGGAATTCAATATTCATTTTCCTAATGGGTTGAACTAATGGATCAAACCAGAATTTTTATCTCTCGGTGAATTAAATCCCTTACCTGCGCAACCGGTGAGCCTGACCCAACTGTCAGAACCGCAAGGGTAGAGTCAAGGCCCTTTTTTTCCCCACGCACAAAATACGCTTGGCCTCTGTTGAAGCAAATTTACGCAGCTCTGCAAAAAGCAGGTGGTTGCATCAGGGTTGTGCTCCCATCAGCTTGATCCTCTCCTGCACCCAGTGATGCTCAGCAGCACCCACCGCCCTCCTCCTCCGGCGAGGAAAGCGGTTCCCGGCACAGACCCCGTTTCACGGTGCAGCATCGGTGCATCCAAAACCACTGCAGCCCCGTCCCCCTCCCGCGTTAAAAGCTGGAGAGAGCATAAAAGAACCGTCTTTAAAAGACTCAAGATGTACTCAAGGGCGGCTGCAATGAGCTGTGAAATCTCAGGGCAGAGCCAGGGCTGGGAAAGAGCAGGGGAAAATCTCTTCCAGAGCTTCAGAGGGCCCAAAACTCGCATTATCATGGTAAAAAAAAAAAACAAACGCAGAGTGATTCCACGGCAGGAAAACTCTTCCTTCCCCTGCCGTGAGCGGGATTAAGCCCTGGAGAAACCTTCTGGTTGCTAAAATTAGCCTGGAGAAAGCTTGGGAGCTGGGAGAGCGAGGAAGCATCGACATTGCTGGAAGAGGCTGAGCCAAGCACAGGCTTTGCGTGTGGGGTCTGAGAGGGGCTCGAGCCCTTTGGGATGGCAAATTTTGCTTTATTTACCCCAAAATTGAAACGCTGGCAGACGGTGGGTCCTACCAGCTGCGTGCCCGTCCATCAGGTGGGGAGAATTACTGCCGATATTAATAGCTGCCCTTGATTTCAACTTGCTGACACCGTGAAGATGGTTTTAATTAAAACTCGTTAGCAGCAACCTGTTCCTGAAAATGAGCGTAGCTAACCCAATTATGGAGCCAGTTCCTTGACGATGCTGCTCTTCCCAGAAACTCTTCCTGGACACACGTGTAAATCCTCACCCTGCTTCTATTCCCAGCGCTAAGGAGGGTGGAAATCCCCAAAGGAAAGAGCAGAATTTGGGGTGCTGCATGGCTTGGGGTGCTGGAGCGTAGGGAGGGATGATGCTGTCGCACCCATAGGACCACCATCCCCATGGGACCAACACCTCCTTGGAGACCTGTGGTCTGTGCAGAGCAGTGATTTGAGCTCCGCAGGCGGTTCGGGGTGTGGAAGGGCTATTTTGGGTAAAAATTTGAGCTTATCTCCTGTGGATGACCTTGAGCCTGGGCTGGGAAGCTCGGCTCTGGTGCTAGACGGGACCTCCTCCGTGCAAAGCTTTCCTCCGAGCTGGGGCAGGGGGAAATGTCCGGAAACGGCACCGGAGCCAAGACTCCCTCCGGGGAACGGGAAACCCCACTGAGAGCTTCACCGGCTGGAAAAACCAACCCCGGCACGTGTCAGCCGCATCCGCAGGTGAGCAGGTCCCAAAAGGCAGTTCCGGGGGGTCCGAGCATCCTCAGCATCCCCACCGCCGGGCTTTTCGGGTGCCTCCTCCCCATCCCTGCCTCACGCTGGAGCCTTGGGTGAGGAGTAAAAATTATGAATGGCTCCTTCTCCCTCCCCGCCAGACCCTTTCACTTCTGCTTCGCCGTCCCCCAGCAGCAGCTGTTTCCCATTACTGTAAAAGCTGACAAGGTGCAGGGCTGGAGCGGAGCCTCCTTTGGCAGGTAATTTTGACGAGAGGCAGAGGGGCGGGGCCGGGTGTCTCGGATGGGGTTCC
>NW_010554390.1:105872-113583 GCF_000687285.1 Phaethon lepturus | reverse complement strand
CCTGGCGCGCCCCCCTCCCCTCCGCGTGCCGGACCCACTCGCCGTGCCGGGGAGGGGCAACCCACGCGGCTCGGCAGCGCCGGCGCTTTCCTGGCTTGGGAACGGGGATGGGACGTCCCCAGCGAGCAGCTCGGGACGTCTCCGAACACCGTCGCGTTCTGGTTCAACCTCTGCCGGTGAGCGTTTCACCTGCCTTCGGGAAATATATCTCTGGCACACCCGGCTCGGACACATTTACAACCTTTTATCTCCCGGCAGCAGAAATAACACAGCTGTGTGCTGGAGACGGGTAATCTGCGCCGGCCTTCAGCCGCTCTGTTATTTCTTGCCGTGCCGAGAACTTGGTACCCTGCCCTTTCTCCTTGGCCGCGCACAGCATCCTCCCCCGCAGCGAGGGATGCAGGAGAGCGGGTGCTGCCGTGGTTCGGGTGGGATGCTCAGCCCAGCCGGCTCTCCAGCTTTCCCCCAACAGAGCATCCATTCATGCAGGAGGTCAGCTTAGGCTGTGAGGCCAGCCAAGGCGTAAGGATTAAATATATTTATTAAATAAAACAAATAAATAGATGTCGTGTCTTCTGGGTGCCTGTTGATTCACTTCCACGATCCTGGATGAAAGCAGCACCATCACTTTTGCAACATGACCAGTACCCCTGTGCCCCCAGATGAATTAATAACCTCCTTCCCAGTCAGACACATTAAACTTCATTTTGTAGCTCTGCCCAGGGACTAGGAGACACAATTGAAGTCACAGCGGCTGGAAAATGCGATTTGTCTTCGCCCTTGCAGGCTGCACGAAGTAGTTGCCTCATGTTAACTGAGTTTGGGGTACGTGAGCATGCGTGCCCACACAGTCATGGCAAACGGCTTTGATTTGGTTCAACGTCGGGGATCCTGAGTCAGAAAAGACACTGTCCTCCCTGGCTTGGGGTCTGCATCCTCCCTTTCTCCTCCTCAGCCGTTGCTTCAGCTGAGATCATGACAATTTGGTCTCCCTAGAAACTCGGCGGTCGGTCTCGTTTGGTTTTCCCAAGCACAACTTATCCATTTCAATTGTCCTTCATTAGCCGGTAATTCTGTAATTGCTTTCCCTGTAACTTCAGCCCAGGTTGTGCAGGCAGCTCCCCCATGCGCTGCACGTTCCCCATTACCAACCTCATTAGCAGGGAGATGCCATCCTTCTCTAACGAACTTTCCATCTCCAACAGCCCTTCCTGGACCCTGCTCCCTTCTCCAGCACCCAACCAGCAAAGCCCAGAGTAGGCAGGGGCAGATTTTGGGTTGCGGAGGGGGTGACCAGCTCGGCGATGGAGGGGTTAATGCATTCCCTTTCTTTCCCCCAAGGACATCTCCCCGAAGCGTGCATGTCCTGCTCCCCCAGCCACACACGCTCAAGTCTTGGTTGCAATTAATAAATCCCACCGGTCCCCATCCTGCTTAACGTCAGCCAGACCCCAGTCCCTCGTGCCTGACAGCTTCCAGGGCCAGGCGATACCTGGGTGTCCGGAGGAGGGAGGAGAGCTCCTGTAGCGAGTCCTAGGCTCGTTTTTTTCCAGATTTGTCTATTTTTTTCCTGGCAAACCTGTCTCGAATTTCAAGGATGCTTCTCCGGAGCCTGCCTGGAAACATGATGCTCCAGAGCATCCTCCTTCATCACCAGCACAAACTGGGTCTTGCAGGACCCAAAAGCACCTTCTCTCAGCCCTCACCCCGCTGGCGAATACCCCCCTGCAGCCTGGCACCGAGAAGAAAGAGGATTTGGGGGCCAATTGCCTCTTTGTGGCGATTTTAAGCAAAACAGTGAATTAAAATCTCGCTGAGCTGGGAGGATCGAGTCCAAGTGCAACATCTGAACGGGGCCTTTCGCACTGAACCCTCTTTGTGTGGCCGCTGTGACCCGACGCTGCGCTGGAGGTTTTTCATACCAGTGTTTGTCGAGTGTCGGCTTTAATCGTGGGGACAGGGATGTTTTTCATCTAAGGCTTTATGTGCTTCTCAATAAACAGTGTCACAGGGAGACCCAGATGCAAAAATGGGGTGAGCTTCTCCATCTCACCTACGCTGAGGTAGAAAGAGGAGTTTAAGTGCTTGGGGTCTGGAAGACAGATGGAAAAAGACAAATAAGCCCAAGGTTAATCTGTTTTTGGGAGGTGCTGAGCAAGATGCTGCGCTGCCCTCGCCCTGTCCCTGCATCCCTGTCCTGGGGCATGCTGGTGGCTCGGGAGCTCATTCAGAGACAAAACTGCTCCCGAAGCCCTGAAAGCATCATTCTGTCTGGACCCAAAGCGGCTCCGGAGGTAGAAGTGTGTAGGAATCAGCTCCTGGGAGGTGGTTGTCCTGCTTTGGGCGTGATTAACGGCAACACCTCACCAGCCGATGCTCCAGCAGAGTATTACAGAGCCAAGTTCAATGTCCTGTGTATTTTGTGCATGCATTTTTTGGCATATTTTTTCCAAAGGCACTGCTTTCTTCAAAAGCAGGACCACTTTCCTGTGCTCCCCAACCTTTTTACATGGTCCTAGCTACATCCTCACGGATGTGCAGCGTGCTGACCTCTCACTGATTTTAGGGGGATGGAGGATGCATGGGGGTCCCAGGATGATACAGGATTTGGTCCTTAGGGAAAAACCCTGCTGTCCAATGTGAAGTTTGGCTCCGGCGGTGGTCTTGGGTTTGAGAAGTACTTCGGGATGAAAGGAGTGATAGAAGTGTGAAATATTATGCTAAATAGCTCTGCGAGAACTCCTGGATGTTTTAGGAGCGCTGCCAGGCAGTGAGCTGAATAAAGCCAAACTCTTCCAGCGTATTTATTTTTCGAAGGCTTAACGTTGTTTAAACAGTAAGGTCAGAGCAGATAACAAGGCTGGGAGCGCAAGTCCCCGATTCCCACCCCCTGCGCATCAGGCGATACTCCACATGGAGCGGTGCAAAGCCGGTACCCCCACAAAGGAGGGCAACAGCAGAAAATCTGGGGTCCCTCCAGCACGTCGCTGTGGTATCCATGATGCATAAGCACAGCAGGTCTTGCGCTGCCCGTAACCAGCAAACTGCAGCCCCGTGGCCCTGAGATGCTCCTGCGCTCCCTGGGTGGCCCAGGAGCCCCCAGCCCGCTCCCGCTACCTTGGGCTACCTCATCTCCCGACAGCGGGGTACAGAGACGTAGCTCGGGGAACCCAGAGGACACGGAAGCAGCCGAGCCGGGCCAAGGTCGTGCTTGCAAAGCTCCCTCCTGTCATTTACTGATCCTAATCAGGCTGCAATAAAACCTGTGATTGCACATCTCATAAGCGAGATCACAGGGAGAACAGGAAATGAGCTAAGTTAATCAAATTAGATGAAAGACAAGGAAAAAGGAGTCTGAAAATCCCATCTGGGGAACAATTTTATTAGTGCTTTGCACTCCTGTAGAACATTTTTGATGGGGAACGCTGGAGCATTAATTCATCCAGGCAGTGTCACTCAGCAAGCGCACCGTCTGAGGCAAGCAGATGGAGGTGAACATCCTTTCCACCGCTACCAAAGTCCTGCTGCTTTGGGCTGTGCGAGAGAAAATCAAGACCTATTTCTCATTGCTATGTTGTCCCTTTGCTAAAATTCAAATAAGCCTGCGCTTCTCTTCCTTTGTGAATTAAGGAGGTTCTTGTCCCTCCCAACAGAGTCCTTGCCCTGCTTTTGCTCTTTGCTTGCGATGCTCTCTTCAGCATGACGGTGAGGAGGCAGACTTCTCCTCTCCCTGCTCTGGGTTACAGGAATGCAAACGAAATGAGCAGGACACATCCTCCTGTCTTGATCTCACATTTGGTTCCTTCTTCCTGCCTTTCTCTGAATTTCCTTAACAGAAGGAATGAATATTTCATTACATTCCTTCTGACATTGACTTCTTTTGCAAGTCACCACAAAAGTCTGGCGAAAATAGAGAAGATGAATGCAAAGTATTGTGTATGCATCATATTAATCCCATAACTTTCAGACCACCCAACAATACAGAAAACTGGCTTGTCACTCGATGGTGATTTTACCTTTCCCACTTCCACCCAGGTTCATCTGTGGTCAGTGGGTGACACTGAGCTTTGACAGGGCTGGGGTCTCATGGAGGCTTCCCATGGCTTTGCAGATGCAATGCCCAGGCTGTATTTAGCAGGCTGTAGAGGAGACATCTCAACCAGGCATCTGCTCTTGTGGCATTTGGAAAGCTGGGTGCTCATCCTCTTGAGGACCAGATGAGAGCCAAGCAAGGTGGTGATGGTTTGAAGCCGAGCCAGGATGCCTTGGTCCCATCCCAAAGCAAACAAAAGACAAATGTCTTGCAATATCTGTGCCCCTGTGTAAACCAGGTTATTTTTCCCATCCCTGTATCGCGAGGGAATCAGAGTCAGGCTAGGAAAGGAGGAGAGCTCTTTGGAAAAGCGTCCTATCTGCACCTTCATTGATGCACCAAGGTCTAGGGATCCAGAGCCCCAGGTCAGCCCTTTGCCATAATTTTTGGTAGTGATGGGGCTTGGACTTCATCCTGCTGCAAACCCTTCCAGAGCTCAGGTTAAATGCATTGGCAGGACAGGGGCAGAGGAGCCAACGTTGCTCCCAGGCTTACAGTCCCAGGCGATCTGGGCAGAATCCAGCTCGACAGGCATTGCAAAGCAACCGGGATATAACGAAGCCTTGACCACCTCCCAGCCCCACACAAGAGCTTCAGCCCACCATGAACCCACCCCGACCAGCCTTTTAGCCCCCTTGACCTGCCTTAGCCCTATTTCCCTCTGCATGCAAAGAGGGGCAAAGAATTTGACTTGCAAATATTGTTTCGGTTCCTCGTCGAGAATTGAGCATTTTGAGCAGCATCGTTTTTCACTGAGGTCCTCCACCATCCACCGCCACCTCCATTCCCTCCTACATCACGTCTGCACCCAAAGATGTGCCTCCTGCCTGATTTTAGGGTTGCAGCAGGGGTGGCTGGTCGCAATATATGTCGTGGACACAATCACTTCGATTACTTGCCATGACCTTGGTCTCCAAATATTCGTGTTGGATATCCCCATCCCCACCGCCCAGCTCCTGCAGTACTTCAGTCTTGACATATTACCCATTTATGGGCTTTTTTAGGGGCAGAAATCCACACCCACCTTCAGTAAGGAGTAACCTGGCAGAGGGTTTTTTTTAACTTTTTTTTGCGTGTGGCATCTTTTTTTAAAGAAAAAAACCCCAAAACTTTGTCAGAAAGTTCTAGTTTTATCACAACTGAAACCGTTTGCAGGAAAGAGCTTTCAAACGAGCTTCCTGTTTCAAAAAGAGAGAAAAAAAAGCTTTTAGAATGTCCTGAATTGTCAAAAACATCCTGTTTTGACATTCAAAGAAAATTTGTCTTTTGGTTGGCAAGGAGATTGTTAAAAAATAATAATTTTCTGAAAGAATGGAAAAAAACCACCACCACCCCACCTCAAACCAAAGTATGCTTCAAAGATCTTGGTAAGCCCAATTCAGAGCTTGGGCTTTTTGATTTACGGGTGTTAAAATGGAGCCTGCTCACTTTAGGAAGCGACAAGGTGTTCAGTGTCTCAAAATATGGAAAAAAATCCCATCGTACTTGGATCCCGTGCATGGTGGACTTAACTGATGCTGCTTATGGAGGAAAAATCCGGTAAAAACAGCATCTATTACTTGCAGGTCCTGGTTAGCAATGGGGACTTGCTTCATCCTTGGAAACTAGCACAATTCTGCTTTTTAGGAAATCTAGGAGAGATGGGAAGAGCAGGTTTTAGGACCTGGAATATGGGTCTGCTGTACTTAATGTTGCCTGTGTTTTTCCTCATGGAAGCTGCTTGTCACCCTGAAAGCATCTCTGGGATGTTCAAGACCGAGAGCGCCTTCGGATCGACGTGAATCTGCCAAATTCTTACACCCACCTCAAATCTGGGTGCTCATGACACCCGTTTCAGAGCCGGGGTGTCAGGGATGTGTTCCCAAGGCTGCCGAGCCCGAGGTGTTTGCAGCCATCCTTGAGATTTGGACCGAACCACAGGACTGGAAGCGTCAGCACGGAGCCAAGCAAAGTTCAGGCCAGGTCAAAGCAAGCAGAATTGGCATTATGTGCCAAATCAATTTATTTTCTGAAGTTAGCAAATGGTTCTTTTGACTTTCAAGAGGAGTTTTTTGGTAAAGGACTAAACCCTGCTGTGCTGGCTCCATTTTTAAGACCAAAATATCTTTGAAATGTAAAAAAAAAAAAAAAGAAAGAAAAGAAAAAACAACACCCAAATGTCCTTTTGGAAAATGGCAAGAAGGAGAATGGCTTGTCTGGACTTTTTTTTGCCAATTTTGCTCAAAATTGTAAGTTCAATCTGAGCTGGTGAACAGTTTCCTTCCAGCACCCCACCAACCTCCTCAAAATCTGCCATGTTTTAGCAAATTTGAACACCTTATGAACACAGCAAATCTTAAGATGAGAGATTATTCCCTACAGCACCGTCCCTGCTAGGTTTTAAATGCCTTTATGGCACTGTGAGATTCTTGGTGGTAAAATGGGATGCTAACAGTTAATGAATTTAATGATTTATAAGCCCTGACACACTAAATTCATTAAGAAACAGTGGACAAAATGCAAAGCTAGGCCTAGGGAAGGAGAACACGTTGCTAACCGGATTTCAGATGATGAATATCTAACTTCACATGTGATGAAAAAGCAAAGCTATGAAAGGTGTCTGCAGTCACAAAACAAAGTCTATTAAGCCTACTTGTTCTGGATAGTATTGAACAAAGCTCGGGAGAAAAATTGGATAAAATAAATGCTTTTGATTTTCTAATGTGTTTTGAGCTAAGGCCAAGGGCTCAGATGGTTTTCCTAAGAATTACGCTCGGTTGTTTGCAGGGAAATAGCTCTTTACACTAGAACAATCTCTGGAGCTGGTGAAATGCGTCCCAGCTGTGGGCTGTTGAATTCAGATGTCACTTCGGTCTTAGCAAAGCCTTCCTCCTTCGCAGATGCAAACGGGTTTAGCCTTCAGAGTGCTTAATATTAAGCAACAGCCCTAAAAATCATGGATTAGGTGCTGTGCGAAGCCATAAGTCCCCTCTGTCTTAGAGATGTTGCTATAACTTGTCAGGGCCGTGCAACCTGTGAGCATCTACCTGTGCCGTGGGAGCAAGAGGAGGGGACCAGGAGGATGCTGCGAAGCAACCCTACAGCAGAAGTGCAAAGCTGCTGTGGGAAAATGGGGCAAAACCGGCTGGTTTTGTGTGCCCTGAGGTCATGAGCGTAGGTATCTGTGCCCTGGAGGGGTGCCAGCTGAGATGTAGTGGGCTCAGCAATATTGCACCCCTCCAGGCAACCCCAAGTCTCATCTCTTCCACATTCTCCTTTTGAAGCTTTGTGCTTCCTCCTCATTTCTTCTTCTACGGTTTTTTTTTTTTTTTTCCTTCTCTCAGTCCAAACCCTTTTGCCAACATGTTTCCTGCTTGCAAATGAGAGCAAAAAGGAGGTTTGGGGGAGAGGAGCGATCATATGGACATTTCTGGGCCTCTGATAAAGGGATGGGGGGTGCTGGCAGCTCCGTCAAACCGCGGCTGATGGTTTTGTGATGTGGGCTGTGTAATGTCCCATCTGGGAGAGAGCCGAGTCCAAACTCACCCACTCACATATTTTTCCAGAGATGTGTTACTGCACATATGTTCAGAGGACAGGAGAAACCTGTTAAAGATAACCTCCCCGCATCCCAACGCC
>NW_010554390.1:89058-105841 GCF_000687285.1 Phaethon lepturus | reverse complement strand
CCGAGCTCTGCAGGACCCTTATGCTGCTCTCAGCCCTGTGGCCAGGGGGATGGGCAGGTCTTGGCAAGCGCGCGCTGGCGTCTGGCCCGCGTTCACACCGCGTCAAAGCCCCGAAGCAGCTCGAGATCGGCCACGGAGGGAGAGCAACGGGGTGAGATGAGGGTTCTACACTGGGTGCAGCAAGCGGGTCCCTGCAGCAGGTCGTTAAGGGGGTGGCGATGTCATCCAGTAGCTGTTTGCGTGCTAGTCCTCGGCACCGAGGGCTGGACCCTGCCCTCTTATATGGCATTTGCAGGCTTTATACCCCTCTCCTTGAGAAAATGACCTATGGGAAAGAAGAAAGGCTGGAAGGTAAGGGTTGGCTCACAGCAATGCACCACCTCCATTCTGCACGGGGAAACGGTCTGTTGATGGGCTCAGCCCAACACGGTGAGGCTGAAGAGCAAACAGACTATTATTAATTATCTGCTGGACCAACATCTCTCAGGTCTGGACTAAAACTTCCTTGCCATAAATGCTATCCAAGCAGAGCACAAAACAACACGTATTCCCCCAAAGCCTTGCAAAACTCCTCCATTTTCTTGAGATCCTCAGCTGAGATTGATAAATCCCAATTTCCAGCAGCCTTTTGCCCTTACATCCCTCCAGTTTGGCAGCGTAGCGGCATGGTAACCGCCTGCAAATATTTAAGGGATGTAAACAAGAGGAGGGAAAGCATCAGGGCTTGCTGAGAGCAAGTTCTGCTGAATGTACGGGGGATCAGAGGAGCCCCACGGGGGGAACGGGTGTGAGAGGGCTGACATGTCAGAATATTGTGCCGAAGAGCTGCTGTGGATATTTTCCTCCTTGCACATGAAGACCTTAACAGGTATGGGTTTGCATGCTCTTCTGCAACCCCTTGATGATCTCTCTGTCAGACATTTTATAAGCTTTACGAGTTTAGGAGCTTTAGGAGTTGTAGGTTCAGAGCTAAGGCTCTCAGTAGACCCAACATTTTCTTATCAGAAAAGCTGAGTGTCCAGCGAGGCAGGAAAGATGCAGGGAAAGCTTCAGCACATGGACCGCACAGGGTGCTTTGACCTGCTTCCATCCCAGGCTGTGGGTAGCTGAGGTGGTGGCACCTGCCTTGGTCCTATCCACAAGGCATCACCCATGGGAACGGCTTGGAAATGGCCCTTGCAGGGCCTTGGGGAGGATGCAAGTGCTTACTGCCGGATAGTCCAGATGGAGCAGGGAAACAAGGGCTTGGCAAGCTGTTTTATCACCTCTACTCATCTCGGGGGCTGGCTGCCAGACTGCTCAAAGGTCAGGGAATTAGAGATGGATGTTCGAGGAGTATCGTTTGCATCTCTCACTCTGTTATTACGGAAAAAGTTTCCTCTTCATCCATTTCATTTTACACCGGGGTATAGCCTGGCTAGCCTGAAGTTGGCAGTGACCTCTTTGTCAAGCGCCAAGACTCTTTTGCACACATGCAATAAAATAAATCACTCGAGCTAGTTGCATTGCGACTTACTCTCTCTTACACCCCGGCACCAGCGGGCTGGAGCCAAAAAGCCATCGTGGTGAGGTGCTCAACCCGCGAGCCAGTGGCTGCGCGTGGGTTTTGTGCCTCCAAGGCTAGTGATTTTACAGCCTCCTTGCTACAAACCATTAGAAGTCCCCCCGTGCTCTTTCCTTGCTCTTAACTGACGTTAAATCATCCTGAGCTGATCTTTGCAAACAGAGAGGCGGGTAATGTAAAAAGCGGCAGGTTGCTTCGGCAAGAGGCCTGGATAATACAGTTAGGACCAAGCTCCAAGCCACCAGCTTTAGAGATTTATTCGCACTTTGGGCCATGCTTAAAGGGGATAATATCAGGCACGTACCAAACCCTGGCTGCTCCCTCCTGCAAGGAGCGTCCATCGAGGAGCCGTCACGAAGTACTTGATCAAAATTTGCCGGTGGGAATCCAAACAAGAGCCTTTGCAGGGTTAAAAAAGGGCAGGGCTTGTCGATGAGGATGGATGGAGAGTTTTGCCAAGTGACCCTGGTGCTGGGTGGTACCCCCTCCAGCCGGGGACACGCAGGCGGGTCAGGGCAGGGGCACCCAGCAGGCACAGCCCAGCTCAGTGAGCTAAACTGTGCTCATCACCAGTGACGTGGATCATATCTGTCCTCAGGAGATGTTATTAATGGCTTTAATCAATGAGCAGCGGAGCAAATTCCTCGTGGGCACTGGCAATGCAGCCATGACCCACCAGGGCTGCAGGCACGTGGATGCCCTGGCATTATGCGGCTCTAATAGGAAAAGAACACCTAGTTTTCCTGAAATCATCCTTTTTCATCATGTTAGGGCACGATAATACAGGACAGGAGGCGATGTGCTGGGGTGCAGAGTCCCATCCTTGCTATTGCTGGCAAACCCGATATATAATGAATTTATCATGGTCCACACAGTACTTAAAGCTCCTCATTTCCCATATCAGGGCCAGATACTTAGCCATTTTTCCACAAGAGCACATTTGAGCTACTTCCCTTCACACACCACTCATAAGCTCCCTGACCCACCCCTGGATTAACCCGGTTCATCAGGGGCTTAACACCACCCCATCCACCTTTGCACTAGCATCCAGAAGGTCCGCATCTCAAATAACTCCTTGGTTTGCTTTGGAAACCCATCAATCCTTACTTTTTGGAGCACCGTTCCAAACATCCGACCCCAGATATTTCTGGCTTGCTGGGAGAGGAGCGAGAGCACCCATTAATAAAATGGTTTCAATGCTTTTTCAACGGCATCGATAGGAGTTAGCAGAACGTTTTCACATCGTGTGCTGCAGAGAGCGGGGACCTTCTGCAGAGGCAGGCAGTGTCCTTGGATGTGCAGATGTTCTGGGGCTCTCTGCTGTGCTGATAGTGCATGAAAGCAGCTTATTAGCATGCGATGGGTAACTGCAAATCTGGGATTTGTTCACTTAGCTGCCTCTTAATACACAGATATCTGGTTTGTGTGTTTGCATTAGGGATTCTCTGCATGCGCCTTGAATATGGGCAGAAATATGCTCATGCAGGCTTTGATGTCTGCAATATTTAACATCATCTGTTTTCCGATCAACTTGTCTTCTGAGCTCAGGATTTCATATTGGGGGATACTTCTGCCTGATGCCTACATTTCTTCCGACTTTGTGCAACATCTGGGGAGTTTAACACATGCTCAGGAGGGCAGCACGCTATTAATTGGACATTAAGTGGTGGGCCATGTCTGAGGCCATTGCACATTGTATTAATTACTGAGTGGCTAATAACAACCTTCTGCCCCTGGTATTTATAGAATAATAAAATCTGTCCATGACACTGGCCTCACATCTGGCGAAACTGGCAAACACATTTTCATTTACCTCCCTTTCTTGAGCGTGCTAATAGCTTTCAGATTTGCAGGGGGACAACTGGAGATCTTAGAGTCTTACGGACACATTGCTAATGGCTCCGGAGTGAAGGGTGAGCTCAGATTTGCACTTCAAACAGGACCAAACCCTCTACTCCTCCCCTCGCCCAACGTGGCATCGTGGCTGCGGGATAAAAAGCTGGGATTCCGGTGTGCTTCGCTGAACAAGCTGTTTACATACACCGCAGCTCCAGTTTTGAAACTTTTCCCCGTGCTGTTTCACAAAATAAAAGCATCCCTGTAACCGTCAGTATTTGCAACACCCGTGTGAGGGATCTCTGCAGGCGCTGGGCATGGGTGGCGGGGGTCTGTAGAAGGCAGCTCTCGCCCTTTGCCTCCATAGGGAAGATTTGGGAGGAGAAGCCGTTCAGGAAGGGCTAAAAGGGGATGCTACGCTATTAGGACAGAGCTTCTTGCTGTAGGAAAAGCAGTACCAGGCTCTACCTTGTAGGGAGCTCTAACCTACGAAGGCGGAGAAGCAGCATTAGGGGTGGCCGCAGGTGACAGCAAGGCTGATGCCGCTCTATGATCTGCAGGGCCGGCTCGCAGGCAGGGGCTGAAGGATGCTGCCCCGCAAGAGGGGGAGAGCAGGGCCAGGGCAGGCTGCTGAGCTTGGGCATCTTGTCTGCTCCAAAAGTGAGACTGGAGAAGGATCTGTAGTGGGGAAACTCAACCTGCCCTCTCCTGATCTTGAAATTCGTTGTTGCAGATGTAGGTGGTCTCCTAGGGTTTATTCCTGTCTTGAGCAACTTTGAAACCTCACCTTAAAGCAACTGCTGAGGCACTTCTCCAGTGCCCAGCATGCTGCTTTCCTCATGTGTTGGTTTTTAAAGGCTCTTAGCAAATCACGAAGAGGTGGGCATTCTTGTGCTAGCAGCAGACTGGGAAAAAATTGCTGCAGGGATCCTTAGGCGGTACCTTCAACCTAAAGGGGTAGGGTTAGGGAAGGTAGGCACAGGGAGTACGGTGTTATCAGGTCAAATATTACAGTCTGTCTGGACCGTTTTGTCCCAAGGTTGATGCTATCACGCAGAAACCCCAAGGAAATGGTGGTCCCTTGGGCAGTGCATCGTTTGCTGCCGCTCTCTGTTATGGTTGCTTTCCTCCAGAGCAGTCTTGCTGGTTCGGAGAGCCTGAACTGCTGATCTCCAGGCCCAGGCTCCCAAAAAACCTGAAAGCAATGGGGTTGGAGGACAGTGGTGCAGTTAGAGGGTACTTGCCCATAGCTCTGCAAGGACTTAGTTGGCCAAAGGGGTGCTCTCCTCTAAAGCTTTTGGGGAAAACCCACTTTGGGATTTGGTTTTGTACTTGTAGGGGCAGCAGGAAACAGGTTAAAGATGGGGAGTTCATAAACAAGCAGCAAAACTCCTCATTACCCAGGAGGTTGCTAATAATGTCCGATCTGTCCAAGCTGCTCCACGCGCATAGCTGGGAGGACGCATCCTGCCGCCTTGCCCCCTCTCCTCCCTCAAACAACCGCTGTTCTCCGAGATAGAGCCCCGGTTTGTCTCCGTTACAGCTCCGCACGTGCCTCACTCGCCTGGAGGAAGTTATATCACCCTCCAGGAATTGCTCGGCGAATGCATCGCGCTGGAGGTATGTGCCGCTCGTAATCGTCTTTGGCGGTGGGCCAGGGTCTCCCCCCTCCACGCTATCAAAGACTCTCTGTCTTATCGCCCGTCGGGAGGGCATGATGTCATTCAGACACCAAAGCAGGAGCCACGGGAAAGTCAAGCGTTCCTATAATCCCCTCGTCCCTTAGTCGAAATCCGGCGGTTCCTAGCAAAAGCTTCCCATGGCCCTTCATAGGGTCTTATTATTGGAGAAGTGACCAGAAATAGCCTCCCTGTTGCTGCTCGTAAGCACGAAGGTCACTGAGATGGGGTGAGCCCCTGCACTAGGGAAGGGAAACAGCTCCTGACAAGGTCCTGCAGCCCTGGGTTGCCCTGGGACAGCATGTGCTGCGGTCAGGCTTGGGTTTTGCTAGAAGTCTTGAGTGATCACCTGGAAGAAGTGGTAGAAAACTTCATGTTGCAAGGAGAGGTGTCCAAATTAAATAAAAAAGCCTTCTGAAAATGTCCATCCAATGCTGCCAGAAGGCGGGATGATGACTCTCCTCCCCTTGTGCCTTGACCTGATGAGAACTTTATTTTGTCCTGCAGGAAGCTCATGAGCTCGAAGCCCACCAAGGAAGACCGTGGTACACTGTAGAAGGCGGCCAACTTCTTGAGCGCTGGAATGATGGCTTTTTGGGGACAGTGAAACATCTTCTAGCCACCTCCAGTCATCTCACATGTTCATGCCCTATACCCTGGTAAGCTGCAGGATGAGGTTCCTGTGGGGCATCAGGGAGCACTTTACACCAATGTTGGTCCTTTGAGGCTTCCTGTCTAAAATCCCCTTTCATCTGATCCCCTCCCCAGTGCCTTCCCCCCAACTTGTCACCACTTCTTCTCCCAGCTCTGGAGACATCTGCTTTGCCCGTGTCCTCTAGAAATGCCGAGGGGAGGGTGAGCTCGTTGGGAGAAATGTCATAGTTCTTGCTGCCTTTAAACAATAACTTCTGAAAACATCTGAAACAGACATAATTCTCCTTTTCAAGAGCCCTATCTGAGCAGCTGCCCAAATGCTTGGCTCTGGCTTCAAAGTTGGCGTTTAGCTATAAATAAATAGCATTTCATTAAAAAAAAAAAAAAGACAGAAATTAGCCAAAAAAACTTATACAAGCAGAAGCTTAACCAATGCCAGACAATGGGGCAATATGGATTTTTATTTTTATCCACATGGGTCCATATGCTCTTTATCTCCGACTGTAATTTATCCTTATAAATTAGGTTCATGATATTAAAATAACATTATAGCCTTTACCTACCACAGAGAAAGGCAGTGGAGTTTCATCAAGTGCTTTGAGATCCTTAGATGAAAGGGACAACGACCTTGACCAAAGAGCCTAGTGCTAACAGTTAAATGCATGCAAGCACTGCTGAGTAGGGAGAACGTATTTAAAGATGAACCTTAATTGGTCCTTAATTGGCAGATCTATACCCATAAGGCTGATATAAGGTAAGGAGAGTCGACAGTTACTGCTAACGTCTGTCCTGAAGCTGAGTTTTAGTCTCCCTTCCAGAATGGTCAAACTTAGCATCTGATGGTGTGGTCTCTTTTTCTCCTCATGCCTTACCAGTGTGGTACCTTTGCCCACCGATGTGCCTGGAAGCTTATTCCCACCCCAAGGGCTTACAAGGGTTGTACAAGCCATGCAAACCTTTCTCCACCTTCTCATGTATCACCTCTTCTCTTCTGCTTTTTAAATCATGCCCATCCAGGATCTTAAATCACTTCAGTGTTACGGAAAAAGTTATCTTAAGCTACCCACCATCCCCAAATGATCGTCCAAGCTCCGTGGTTGGGAATTGTCCTCCCCACCCACCCAAGGCAACCCTCTTGCCCAAGCTGGTCTGGTTGTCCAGCAGGATCTTCAGGGCTTTTAAGCAAACATGTCTTGGAGTTGGGCCAGGATACACAGAAGCCAACGCTGCTGGGTCAGAAGAAAGCAAAGGGGTTGCAAAGTCAAACCCTACAAATGGCCACCAAGACTCACCCTGCCACTTGAATTTTCCCTCCCTGTGGCTTTTCTGGGAGTCTGGGGCTGTGTTTCCCTCCTGTCCAAGGGGTTTCTTGACTGACTATCTGCTTTCGTGGATGTAGCACCTGCAGTATTTGTTTTTTCTGCCCCATACACAAGCTTAATTTGCTGCTGCTTTCTGCAAGCCTAAACTTTCTCTAACTTTTAACATTGCCCAAAATCTTTGATCCAAAGGAGTACTTGTTTCTGATTATCAATTAATCAGACATGTTAGTTTGGGATTTTCCTTTCTCAATCATCTTTCTGACGTCTTTGTCCGAGATGCACCTTTGACCCTTTAACTTTTACCCATCAACGGTGAGAATTTAGACTCAAATATAAAATGGATGTTTCATTAATGGATTGACACTTTTGTGTCAATGGATTGACACAGTTGACACTGCTTCAACCTATTGATTGACCTTGGTGCTTGATCCTATCGATTTCAATGGGGGAGCTGCACACCTTTTGCTAGAAATCCCCATACCCTCTTGTGGCAGTTGTGTTTTTCCATGACAATGTACAACCCAAGGAGGTAGGAGATCCCATGTTTTACCCATTCCATCTGGAGATAGCTGGTGAATTGCTGCATGGTGCCACGTGAGCGTCCTCTTTCCAGTTCAGCCTCTGATCTCTTCCAAACCTGCAGAAGTCCTGGGGGTTTTAACCCTGTCCAGATACCCGCATGAAACACATCTACCGCTTTCTCCCATGTTGGCTCCCGAGGAAAGATATAAGTAGTTCCTAACTGCAAACACAGCCTGGGCTATTAATATCCAAACCATGGGGATGTCAGTGATGTCCTCTAGAAGATGGGCTCTGCAAACTTGCCCATCAGCAGCACATGTGCTTGCTGCCTAAAATAGTTGTCCTCTTTACCTTTCTTCCTCTTATTCCCCAAACTTTAGTGCGTTGTGGTACCAGCAAGACTAAATATGGGCTGTGTGGTGTGGTGCTCAAAGTAGCGTCAAACGGTGTTTGAAAGAAGAGCCCCGGAGGAAGAACATCGCTAGAGAGTGGGGATTTCCAGTGACTCATATCTAGTACCAGAAATGTTTTAAGATGTTGAGGAAAAGGGAGACGAAGTGGTACTGGGCTGGATTTTACCTGCGGCCACCTGCTTATCAAACGTGCCTAGGGTAGATTTTGGAGTTTTCTCTGTAAAAAAGTGCTTTTTCTTCGAATGCACCGCAGACACAGCCATGAAACCCCCCGGGAGCTACGTAACACGCCTGGCCAAAAATGACTCCTGATGTCAAAGGCTTGCTCAGAGCTTTGCCCCTCCATAACCCTCCACCTCCTGCAGTGTCCCAAAGGAGAAACAAAAAATGGGTCAAGATGGGCAAAGAAATAGTCTGCATTCCCTCCTCTGCACAGCAAGCATTTTTCACCTTCTTTCAACCCCCTCGAGCCTCCTGTTCAGCAAAGTAATCATGTTTTCTTTACCAGAAAAATAGAGTTCCCTCAATTTAATTTAATTAGAGCTGCCTTTGACTGTGGCCTTCAGACCTGGAAGACGAATGCCACATGCCGTGTGTTGCTCCTAACCCCAGCAGCTCCCCTGCCTCCTCAGGGACTCTGTGCAGGACAGACACGAGATTAGTGCCTGAGAATGCCTCATCCAGCCCGAGCGCACGGCGATAAGAGATAAAAATATGTCTGCCTTGGGTATGTGCTTGCTTTCCTCTGCTGCCAGAGCTAACAACCTGATTCTTGCCGGATGGCAGTCTGTCAGCGCCACCTCTTGGTCCATGGCTGTGCTCATCCCACCGCCATGGGCATCTCCATCCCACCACCGTGGGCATCTCCATCCCACCACCATGGGCATCCCAATCCCTCCACCGCGGGCATCCCTATCCCACTGCTGTGAGCATCCCACCACTGCACGGATGCTTCCCACCTCCCTCCTCCGTGTGGTTTCCCTGGAGGGTTCAGGCTCAGGGTATGATAATATACCTGAGGTCTGCAAAGCATTAAAGCGAGGATATTGTCAGATATATGAGCTCATCAGGGAAGCAGGCCAGACACATTTGTTACCGGGGAGAGAAACTACTTCTTGCCCTGACCCACTTCTAACTTGCTTCGTCTTTATTGTTATCTATCAGCACCTTCCTTACTCATTTGGAATAGTTGCTTAATTCCTGTCCTTGACCACCTTCTCCCCTGTATCCTCAGCAGCAGCTGTAGGACCTGGCATGTCAGGGAGAAAGGGAAATTTTTCTCAAAAGACTCAGAACAGACTCTTGATTCTACAACATTAAGAAATAAAAGTTACTTCCAGGCAAATTAGTTCACCTTGTCATCGGTGGAGATTTTGGCAAAAACTGAAGAACTCTCTGGTTTTTTCTTGTTTCTTTGAAGGAAAATACCCTATGAAAACTGAGTCCAGGCTGCTGTAGGAAACCAGAGAGGGCTTAGCGCAGCGAGACTCTGCCTGGCTTCGTTGGTGTATGGGCAGAGCTGTTTTCCTGGAAGGACAGAGCAAAGTTTCTTTGGTGTGGAGACCTCCAAAGGCACCTGAGATCTCTTGCTGACATCTGATCTGTGAGCTTGCAAAGTTTCTCCTCCTCACTGGGGTGTTGCTCCCAGCAGATGCTCTGTTGACTCCCCATAGACTTTGGGAGAGGAAGAAAAGTTTAGATCTCCAAAAATGTTCGAAAAGAAAAGGAGATGCTTGCAGCTCTTGGACTGCAGCGATGCCCAGAGGTGGGAGAAGGATGCAAACCCCTTCAAGTGACACAGCTTGATGCCTGTGCAGCTATGGAGAAAAATAACAAGAAAACAAAAGCTTGGAAAAAACTTGTCGAGCTGTGCTGAAATGCAGAAACTTCTCAGTTTACCCCTAAATGTATTATCTCCTTGAGCAGAGTAAGAAACCTCCCCAGGTCTGTGGGTCATAACGGATGGAAAGAAGTACCATTTTCATCCATGAAATCAAGGAAATGCAGCAGCCCCCAGCAAGGGCACAGGGATACACAAATACCACGAAGATGGCTATGGGAATAGATTAATTGCTCAGATTTTAAGTCACCCCTGTCTTTTTAGAGATTCCATTTCTTCCTTACTCTTTTTCCTTCCTTTGTTCCTGCCTTCTGCATTTTTCTTTTCTAATTTTAACAGGGACCAAGCATGGCAAAGGGAGGAAAGGGGCAAGGGCAAAAAGCTACTGGAGGTGCAGAGGTTAATTTTCTAATGAATTTGGCTAATGGGAAAGACGCCCTGGAGAAGACCGCTCGATGGCAATTTAAAGGCAATTTCAAAAGCCAATTAAAGCGTTTTTCCAACTCTTTCACCCGTGGCTCTTTTAAATGCTTTTCCGAACTCTGCTTGCTCAAGTTGGGCTTTCATGGCAGGAAAATAGACTCAAACCAGAGAGGGACCCAGGAAAGCGAGGCCATGCCCACCGATGCAACATACTTTTTGGCATCGTTTCTTCCAGCAACTCATCCCCATCCTGTGGCCTTGCCAAAATGACCAAATAAATAAAATTTGCAGAAAATAGCAATCAAGATCAAAGGGGAAGCACCCTTTTGCTTCATAACCATCTCCCATGGGACCCGAAGGATGGGATTATCCCATTGCAGCAGAACTGGAGGTGTTGGCATGTCCTGGAGGATGCACAAGGAGGAGAAGAAGAAGTAGTCAGCCGGCTCGTGGCTCTTCAACTTCTCTAAGCTGCCACTAAATTAACTTTCAACCAGATCTAGGGACCTCACAGAGCACGTGGAGCGATGAGGTGAAAAGGCTTTCCCTGCGTGCATTTGGGATTAGCAGCTGAACCTTCAGCGGTTTCGCCTCTGCAGGGGAGGTTATGACTCCACCAGCTTGTGCAAAGCTTCAGTCGCTTCGTGTCCTGAGCTACCAAATTCTCAAAAACAGGACCCTGATGATTCAAATCCCCCAAATACCTGCTCAGTTGGGGTTTTGAGGACTGAAGCTTTAGTCTTTGGGCTAGGAGGGCTGGGAAATGAGCCATAAAACACGCCCACGTGTGCACACACCATGAATTCATTAAGTAATATATACCCCTCTCTCAATATATATCACATCTGTATGTGCAACTCCTCTTTCCTGGGGTTATAACTGCACCTGAAGAGAGACGCTACTTACCACCATCCCCAAAAATAGACCACCTCTTTGCAGGCCTGAGAAAACGAGAAGGAAACGGGCTTCGAGATGCACGGAGGGATGCTGGAGCCGTCCGCTGCAGCCTGTGATGATGCCGCAGCAAAGCCAGGGTAGGTCCAAACAGACCTGGCCATCAGTTGCCCTGGGCAACCTCGCACAGCACCCTGAGCATCGCTGTGGGCTGTGCTAACGCCCTGTCTCTGCGCTCTCCGGGTGGCTTATAGATTTCAAAGGGAGGTTATGGCTTTGCACGACCATTTATGTGTTTATTTTAACATGCGTCTGACTTCAGGATAGGAATCAACATGCTCTGCCATAGAAAGAATTACAGTTTTCCTGGGATTTCAACACTTTAAAAAAAAAAAAACAACTTGCCAAAATAATTCTCTGGCAGACAGAGAACTCCTGTGCAAAGCACATGTTTGGTGCTAAAGTATTTTTGGCAAATCAGGGTGGATTTGAAAGCCCGTGCACTGTTTCATTCTTTCCTTTTGGAAAGAGGAACAGGTCCAAACTCGAGCACTTGAGCAGCTGCCTTTAGTAGTTATGACAGTCAACGTTTTTGACAGGGCAAAGCCATCTGGGTTAAAGAACACAGAGAACCTGCAGACAGGAGTGAAGGGAAAAGAGTTCGGTGTAGAGACCTGGGCTTGTGTAAAGCAATACCTGAGGCCAGTGGTGAGATCCCGCAGGGCTGAGATGATCTGAGCCAGCTCCCAGGAGATGTTAACATTATAAATTAAAGACATAAGATGATCAAGAAGGTGCGGAAGGCTGGGGAGCAGAGGGAGCATCCCACGAGGAATAAAGCGAAGGTTGAAAGCAAAAAGGGAGGGTTCATCTCAGGTTGTTCATAAAGCAATACCTTGTATTTTGCATTCCCAAACCTGCAGGATTTTGCAAGCTAGGACCTGGGAATAGCATGTTTTTGATGATTTGGTATTATTTTGTTCTGGAGCTCTAGGCTTGAGCCCAGGAGCTGTCTCTGGATGGCAACTCGTGGTTTGCTGAGCTGAGATACAGAGCTTTCTGCTTTCTCGTAATCTCAGCTGCATAGTTCATAACTGGGAGAATCCTCTTGAATACAGACGAGCAAAAAGTTCCTAATTAATTGGAAGATAAATGAGTGAGTTGTTTTGAACCAGCTGGAGACCTAGTCCCTTGTGTTGCAAAGTCAGCACTTTCTCCCAAACTTCGACTTTAGGCTATTTTTACTTTGCCATGGCACGTATCATGGCTTTTATTTTTTCCCAGTCCCAAAGATAATGTGTATGGATGGGGTCAGGTTCAAAAAGTGAGTAAGAGATTGTGGAAGGGAAAAATACCCAAGAAGAGAGGAGGACCTTCAGGAACTGAACTCAGCACTGACCTGGAGCACGTAGCTAACCCTTTCTTTGCTTAATTTAGATCAAGCGTAGGTGTATTCCAGGGGAATATTTGGATCCCTAATTACGAGTAATGATGTAAAAGGAAGTGCAAGCATAGTGAAAATGGATCAGAAAAGAATTAATTGAGTAATACGGGTGTTCAGAGCACAGACTTTAAGCTATTTCTGTTCCTTCTCGGGCTGGAGTGAAGCCAGGGTAACTCAACGGGCTGTGCGTGGGGCAGGGAGAAGATCCCCCATTGCATTGTTTGCACCCCCGGTGCCAAAGCCACCAGGCTGGTCTCATTCCCAGGTCATTTTTTCCTGGGGAAATTTTCAATTTTCAACGTTCAGCTCAGCCTCTAGTCCTCAGAGCCAGCAATCACTGGTAGGAAGAAAAGTGAACTTTGTAGTGAACTATAGAAAATCATGACTTTGTCCTCAAAGAGGGTGGAAAGTCCAAGCCTGAGACAAGTCAGCAGCCACAAGTTGGGGTACATCAGCGGGGTGCTGGGGGACCCGTGCAGGAGTAAGTACCGGAGAATCACTGCTCCTAAAATTATCCTTTACTTGGCTGCTCTACACAACCGCTGACCTCAGAGCGCTAATAATCCTGAAGGGCTCTGGAGGCTTTTTAGCATGTGTGTTTTAATGCAATAAGCTTTGGCATCTAAAATGTTTTTTCCCCTTTTGGCTTCTCCTTTGGGCTCGAAAACAACAGGGTCAGATCAGTCTTTGAGCACAGGGATGAAGACAATCCTCTCTTTAATGCGCAGAATTATATCATCAGCGGCCAGAGGTCACATCCTGCTGTCTTTTTAAAGATAACTCCAGCCCCCTCTCTATTTCCCTGGTCCCTTATAAACCTGGCTCGACCCATACCCTGTAGCAGCAAGACTACACAGCACAACATCTTGGATTAGTTACGAGCTTTTCAGATGAGCTCCAACTCATATTTCATATCATTCCCCCCCAGCCATAAGATTTGAGTTTGTCACATTTACTGGAGACTGAAGTACAAACATGTTTTATTCATTATCT
Source organism: Phaethon lepturus (assembly GCF_000687285.1). NCBI lineage: Eukaryota > Metazoa > Chordata > Aves > Phaethontiformes > Phaethontidae > Phaethon > Phaethon lepturus. The sequence goes on along the minus strand of NW_010554390.1, from coordinate 92,257 downwards.
GTCCTCTTCTCCGCAACAAGCACCTGCAAAACATTTTGGCTCTAGACCGGATCAACAAGGCTTCATTAGGCATGACACTTTCTCCCTGGCTTGGATGACAAAGCTACATTTTATTCCTGCCCTTCTAGGCTGTAAAATTGCCTGGAGATCATCACCTTGGAAGAAGGCAGACTCCCAAGACCTCATGACTGAGGTGGGGAACAAGGGACCGAGGTAATTACGCAGCCCAGATCATTGCGAGTTGAGGGACATTGAGTTATTTTAGCCTTGTATCATCCAGAAGGGTGCGCAGTCCTGCTTTACCAACGGGGGAACGGAGGAGCACAGCTTTTGCAGGCTTGTGTAGGGAGTTTGCAAGCTATTGGGAGCAGACAGCCTCTATTATTATCTTTATTTTAACCAGTAGTCAGTATTGGAGCAGCGGTTCAAAGCTCCTTGCCTGCTTCAGCCTGAGCTTTTCCTTCTTGCCGGCTCCTCTCTTTTGGCCGATGAATATTAGTTGGATGCAAAACAGAAAAGCTTCACCAGGAGAGGCAGAGAAGCTGTTTTCCCTGCAAAATTCAGCAACTCGGGGTGAGCCCTGGAAATAAGGGAGAAATAAGTGAACTGAACCAGGAACAGTTGAGGTTTAAGTGCTGCTTGTCAAGCTTAAATAATTAAGAAAGGTGTTTGCGAATGGTCTCCAGTCCCGTGATGCCTTGGTCAGAGCGTGCTCCTTGGACCACGAGCATCACATCTCCACCTTCTGGCTATTTTTTTTGCCCACCCGTTAGCTTGCCTAGACCCCACATCTGTCCCTGCCAGCCTTCCCTGCGGACTGAGTGCTGCCAGCAAATCGGTTCCCAAATGCTCCCAAGTCATGGGATTGTTCCTTTACGTGGATCACGTTTAAGGCTGCATTGCTCTTTGCTTGCTGCCACACATGTCTGCGCCCCAGGAGTCTTCGTAACACTGCTTTCCTTTTAATTATCTTCATAAACATCCAGTTTTTCTCTCCTTGTCTTCCCTCTTCCGTTTCCAAAGTCTTTAATCACTTATTTTCCTTCCACCTCTTGAGTTTTCTGACATGTGCAATAAAAATGCCAGTAAAATATTCATGAAAAAACAGTGATCTAGAATCGCTGAAATCCCGCCGACGAGATGCCTATTGCTATGTAATTAAAAGATACCGCCAATAAAGCAATACATTGTGACAAGCTAATGGCCTACTGCTACTTGAGAGGGGCCAGGGAAATGCAAAATCTGATTTCCAAAGCTCTTTGTATTTAATCTTACAACAGTTAGTTGCCGGTTAAAACAATCAAACGAAACAGCAGGTAAAGACAACCCCGTCCCACATTGGTTTGGTGGCAAAGCAGCGGCATGTATTTATTCAGAAGCGAGCTTTGAAATATTGAAATTTCACTTTTTGGGGGGTAAAGACATGAAATGATCCCCAAAACTGCTACTCTTGACCCCCAAAGGCCCTCAGCTAGGGAATGGAGCGTGGCGGGGATGCAAGGGCCAGGCTGCACCGGTGCCTTTGGCGTCTGTAACCTCCCCATCTCAAGGGCTTCCACAGCTTTTTTGTGAAGGACCATTTCCTTCTCCATTTTCAGTTCGCTGCCCAGCAATTTTTTCAGGCGGTTCCTGATCCTTGCAGTGGTGAAGGCACGGATTAAAGGGGAGAAAACTCTTGAATAATCTCTTTGAAAAACGCCGCAAGATTTGTCACATCAATTATTCAGCATCCGGGCGCAACCAGCTCTGGATGGAAGGTGCTGCCAACGCAAAATACCCTTTTTTTGTGCCGTCTCAAAGCAGGAAAGGGTCATTCCGGGGGGAGAAAAGCAGCACTTCGGCATTGTCCAAAAGCGCCTTTATGTTTTTGCTAAGACTGCCAAAAAAATAATTGTTGGTCAGATCCTGGCTGAGGAAAGAAGGGCAGAGATTTATCCACGCACCGGCAGAGAGGGAGGATGGATGGCGTGGCCAAGAGCTATTCCCCTCCGCTTTGGGCAAGCGCCATCCTGATTCCCAGGTATGATGGGAGGAGAAGGACCGCTGGAGAAGCCGGACCCATCCCTTTTCGCCATGCCCTTGAGCCGGCGCAGCACGGCACGCCGTTGGCTGGAAATAGGTGGATTTTCAAGCCAGCGAGGAGGGAAAACAGCCTTTCATCCTTCCCCTGCCTTCCTCATTACTAACCTGTCTGCTCACACCCGGCTTTTTCATTGTGCAGCTCCGAATGGTGTTTTGCCAGGTTAAATATCAGCCAGACCTCTGATTAGATGTGTCCCTGGGGGCATCACTGAATTTTGCTTTTAACCCCTCGTTACTCCCTGCCCTTCCCTCCGCATCCCCTGGCGAGGCCTCCCTACCCTTTCCTGTTATTGTCCTGCCTGCCTCTGATAAGATTAAATACGTGCCCTTCAAAAAAAACGCCTTTTTTTTTTCCCCCCTCGTACCTTATTGTTCTTCAAAGAGATGGGGAAGACAAGATCCCGCTCCTAACTCCCGCTAAGAAAAGCCCGTGATCTATGAGGCTGAATAAATAACCCCGAGTCCCTGCGGTGCATGAGAGCAGCGTTCACCTCGGTAATTGAAACGTGTTAACGGAGAGACCTTGGGTTTTGCTTTTCTAATGCAATGCCAGGGTTGTGAGGGAACTTTTTTCCTTTCTTTTTTTTTTTTCTTTTTTATTTTTTCTTTCTACTTTTTTCTTTCTATTTTTTTCTGTTTTTTACTTCTATTTTTAATTCCTTTTTTCTTTTTTTCTTCTTTCTTTTTCTTTTTTTTTTTCTTCTTTTTTTTCTTTTAGTTTTTTTCCCCTCTGTTTTTTTCCCCTCTGAAAAGTGAACCCACACTCCGCGGGCCGCCTGCGAGCTATTTGCCCTGCAAAGCCCTTTGATTCTGATGATGCCAAAGGTTTATGATGACTCGGGGAGGGGGTGGTTATACATGCGTTATGCTTTTTGCTCAAAGCTGTATCTGGAAAACACATACCTACAGCAAAAATATGGAGATGCTTTGCATTTTCACTAAAACACCCCTTCCAGGGCTGGCTGGCAGAGGGGGGAGGAAAAAACCCTCAAATGAGCCCCAGGTGACCCAAAAGGTTGAGGAGTGACTTTAGTTTAATATAAGGTTGGTGGTGAAACACAGATTTGTTTGCCAGGGCTTTGGGACCGCTGTAGAGAAAGGGAGCGGTTGGGCGGAG
>NW_010554390.1:46578-89037 GCF_000687285.1 Phaethon lepturus | reverse complement strand
TAGGGAAAGGGACCGCTTGGGCGGAGGTAGGAGTTTATTTATAGGGTCGTTTCCTATGGGCTGTTGAGACGACAGCATGGCTGTGCCAAGTAAAGTAAGTGCGTTTACATAGATATATGTATTGAAAAAATAAGCTTTTCACTCTAAAAAGAGGAGACAGGTGCAGGTTGGGGTCTGGCAAATGTCATTTTCCCTGGTCTGCGGTGGGAAAGCCCAGCGCATGGTGGTCTCCTCACCTCGGGCGGGCGCTGGAGCTCGTGCATCCTGCCGCAAGCCTGGCAGGCTCCCCCCGAAGAGGTGATAGGAAGCGACCCCCAAATTGAATACTGGCACATCACAGGATCCCCTAAACCCATTTTATGGGCGTTTTTTCCTTTTGTGATACCCTCCGCGCAGGCAGGGAGTGGTGCTGGAAACTTTTTGGCTGCTCTTGCTCCCAAAGCCCGGAGTCAGGGCGTGGAGTGGAAAAATATCCCGATACCAAGGGTTTGGCGTGCCACGGGCTGGATCTGTCCCCAGTGTCAACTGGCACCGTCACCATCAGAAAGACCTCGAGGAAAGGGGTCAGAGCCCTGTTTTTCCCCCAAAATCACTTCCCCAAAATGCCTGGTCTCCATATGGATGGCAATGGCAGCCCTTTCCTTCTTAGCTTGGACAAGTTAGATTAGGGTGGAAAAAGAATCCTCCATTACATTATCATTGAGCTGATGAGCTAAAAAACTCCTTTTCTTTCCTATTTTTTGCCTTGCCATCGACTCCAGCAGTTTGAGGGACAGCAAAGCTGCTTTGGGCTTATCCTGCCTTTCCACTGGGGCAGCATCCAAATTTCTCAGCTGAGGCTTGACCGCCGTTGCAGCCCTCGATGGGTCCTGCTGGTCTCTGCAGGGGTCTTGGAGCATCCCCACCTCTTTCGCCCTTGGATAATAATTTATCCCCAAATAATGCCTTGCAAAATAAATCTGAATGCATCCCTCTCCGAACTATCCGGGAATAGAACTCCGTGCTATAAACTGGATTGGAAATTACGATTACTGCCCCACAGAAAAGGTCAGCATTTATTGCAGCCCTGCAGTGGGGAAGGGGAAAAAGACCAAAACCAGCAAAGCCGTGTTTCGTGGTGCAAAATGCCATTTTTTTCCTTAAAAACACCAAACCGTTCCAAATTGTGTTAATATTTACGGCTGCTCTTGCTGTGCATGGTGCCCTATAAGCAGAGGTGCCATATGGAAAGCATCTCCCCAGAGGCATCGTGTCCCCTACCCTCCAATTTCCCTCGTTCCCGAGGCTTCAAAACTTTTACCTTCTCCCATACCTGCCCAAATCACCGTGAATCTTACGACAAGGGAAATTTCCTTTCTCGTAGGACAAAGGGTACAACCCCCTCCTCTTGCCGCCGTGTTAAAATCCCCCCTTTCCCCAATTAACCCATCTCTCCCCCAGCCCGTAGGTAAAAAACCAACATCTAATACTCCCCAGAGCGTGTCCACGGCTTGACAGCCTTCAATAGGTTAATTTTTCAAAGCGGTAAGCTGATATTTCTGCATAAAATGCACATCTGCAGGGTAAATGCTATTAAGTGTCGGTGAATTATGGTCCCTGAGTACAGATCACTTGAGCCTTAATGCTACAAGCACCTTAATGTTTTTTTGAATGAAGTTGCTGCTAATTGCTTCCATATGATTTCTTTTTTTTTTTTTTTTTTTTATATCCCAAAGTATTTTGTCCTACCATGTACGATGCTACAAATAACAAGCAGGGAAATGATACTTTATTTAAGCGGGGATTAATGCCCACTCGCGGGTGGGTTTTTGCATGGGGTGCCTGGCATGGAGTTGTCCTCACAAGGTAAGGGGTTGCTCTTAGCCCTGAGCCAAAGGAAAGCGAAATACGGAAAATTCAAGAGCTTTTCCCCACTAATCAAGGGATTGAAGGCCCACCTTGACGCCCTGCACCGTTCCTTAGGCAGAAGCCTGTCTTTAGCTTCTTTTGATGCCTTCTAGCTCAGTTTTTCCCAATGCAGGACTCGGAGGTGGCTTTTTTCCCCCAAGGTAATGCCGTGCTCTCCGCCCGCATCTGCAGCCCCACCGGGGTCGTGTCTTCCTCCAAGCACACCGCATGTAGCTGAGGCTACTGGAAGCAGGAGCAAAACCTGTCCTGCGAGCAAACGGGAGTTAAAAAAAGGGCTTTTTTGGGGAGTAAAGCTTGTGGGTCTGATGTAGGACAAGGGGATACAGATCTCTGGAAGGTTTGAAGCAGTTTCTGGTCCACAGAGGTGTCTCCAAATCTGCGACAGTGGCTGTACGGGTGACAGCAGGAGCAGGGTGCCGAGCATTTCCCCTCTCATCGTTGGGATCCAACCGCTTGCTGCCTCACACCTGAGTGAAAACCCTGGGAAGTCGTAGTTGGACATCTCCGCTTGCACCTTGGAGGCTCCAAAACTATTTGAACATCAACCCAAGTCCCACCAAAGAGATGATGCTTTTGCATCCAGGGCTTCATCTGTCCAGCGATGCGCATAACAGGAGCGCCTTGATTCCAATATTCTGCCTTTTCGAACAGCATAAAATGAAGCAAACCTGCCCCAAAAAAACCTTCTGAATGGCTTTTTCGTTCCTGGGGGAGCGGGAGAGAGGAGCGGTGCAGACCCTTACAGCTTTCCCCTGCAAGCGCGGAGGTAAGCTCTGTGCTGGGGGCTGCTCCTGGGAAGTTCATGTGCTGCCCACTTAGAGCCGGTTGTAACACGAGGATATCGCCTTGGAAAAAAAAAAAAAAGACTTTTTAGGAAAACCGTGGCTCGTTAAGGTTTCTGGAGCTGGAGAGCTCTGAGTTCAAACACCCCGCGCGGCTCCGGTGGGAAGGCGGGAGGGCAACGCGATGCAAAGCAGAGCTTTGAAATAAAGCAGAAGGTGCTGGGTGATGGGATCTCTGATTTACAGCCTGTATTTTTTACGGCCAGGTCTCGGGGGTTTACAGTAGAGCCCCAAAGCAGCCAAATTAATTAGTATAACGAAAAGCCCACGGGCTGCTGGAGGCTGTTGCTATGCATCACTCCTTAATTAGAACCTAAATCCCTTATTCTGGTCATGCATAGGTGCACCTCTGCCATCTGTAATATGATTAACCTCTATATAGTGTAAGAGAGAACAAAATATGCCCCGAAGGATGTGGATAAGGAGATTTTTAGCTCTTGCTGGAGTTCAGTTCAGGTCAGGCTGTTGGTGGGGACTGTGCTGGGTCTAATATTTACTCCCCTCCAAGCAGAGCCAGAAGAGGTAAAAGCGTTTGGCCCCGGGCATGGAGAAGACAGACAGGGATGTCGGGATCACCGAACATCTGCGATGCCATGGGGACGGGAAAGAAACTTGGCTGTAGCTGCAAAAAGGGGGAGATTGAGCCCAAACCAGACAAAATCTGGATTAAAATCTTTCTGAGCACGGCAGCGGTGTCGAAGCGCCTTCCCCTGGGTGGGATGGTAATTGCGCATCCCACGGAAATGCTGACTTTGGGGTTTTTTTTCAATCAAGAACGTCAGAGGAATGGGAACTGCAAAAGGCATTTGCGAACCGAAGCCAGGGAATTTCTCGTGGCTTAATATAAAACAGGACTGGTTTTTCCTCCACCTGTGCTTGTGTCGCTTTGAATTGCAATTCCCTGCCAAGGAGTGACTCTGTATAGATGTATATGTAGATATGTAGATGTATAGATGTATAGACAATGTATAGATGTATATGTGCCTGAAAGTATATATGCATGCCACTATATTTGTATGTATTTGTGTCTTAATAGTTACGCAAGATATTGAAATTTAAAGAGAGGAAAAACGTGGATGAAAAGTTAAATCTTTTCTATATAGGGAACTTAATTCGAATTAAGGGAAGGAGTTAACTGAAAGCAGAATTGCTCTCCCCATGTGCTCCCCATGCCGGCGCTGCCCGTCGGAGCCAGGAGTGCCAGACTCGCACCGCGAGCAGATCAGGACCGGCCGCATTGCCGAGATCCTCGCTGCTCCCTCGACGGAGGCTGACGAGAGCTGCCTTTGGTTTAGACCCGGCTTATTTGCTGGACTAAACGTGGCCATGTGGAAGGCTGCATTGCATGAATTAACTTGAATTCAGTGAATAGCCAGAAGGAAGTTTGCCTCAACCAGTAAGGCTTAGCAGAGAGGGAATTCATTAAACATCTCTTTTGCCAAGCACAGGGATGATTTTGCAAGTCAAAGAAGATTTTATTTTTTAATTGTATTTTCTTTAGTGGTTTTGCCAGGAAAAAACCCGTGCATGTAATTTCCAAGCTCCAGCAACTGAATGCAACAGAGACAGGCACTCGGCTTCCCCAGATTTCGCTTCTTGTCTTTTAATTCAGGAGATTTATTGACTCACATGTGATTACGATGAATTTCAAAGCAAGGAACGGGGAACTTGAGGCTGATGCTGAACATTGCTCACCACTGGGGTTTCGCAAAGAAAGGCAGAACCCTCTTCTTTCAAAGCAGAGAACAGAAAGTGCTACATTAGGGACTTTTTTGGGCTTTCTCCTGGTCTTTCACATGGTTTTCAGATCTCTTTTTCAGGAAGGCATGGGGCAGGTGGAAAGTTCTCCAGCTGTTTGGGACCAGCTGGCTGCAGACCTGAGCTTTCATTTCCCAGTGCAAACCAGCCACCTTCTCCTCATGGGGCTGGTTGCCTGCCTGCTCACCAGCTTCATCCCAAACCATGCAACCAGGAGCTGGCTTCATCCCAATCCATGTACCAGAGGAGCTGGCTTCACCCCAAACCATGTACCAGGAGCTACTTTATCCCAAACCCTGTACCAGGAGCTGCTTCACCCCAAACCATGTACCAGGAGCTACTTTACCCCAAACCATATGCCAGGAGCTGGAGCTGGGTCCATGCTCTCTTCTCTTGCTTCTGTACATCCCGGCTATTCCCAGCGAGCTCTGCCTGAATTCCCATAGTGGATGAATAAAGCAAACCCTTCCATCATCATCCTCGCAGAGTGGGGAAGGGCAGCTGAGGGGCTGCAGGCACCGGCACTGATGTACCGCCAAGAAATTCCCCTGGCTGAAGGGCGGAGGTGTGGGGCCGTGAGCTGAAGGCTGCAGCATCAGGGCTACCTCCTCCCCTCCGGCGATTTTCCCCGGCCAGGAGCCGCTGGCAGCCCAGCACCTTGGAGCGGCTGATGGTAACCAGATGGCCCAAAAGCAACAACAGGTTCTTGACTGATGGGGTTGGACCTACATACAACTGCACGGTTCATCGGGTGGGTTCGTACGGCTTTCAGGGAGAGCGGGGTGACACCTTTCCCTCTTGGCTACCCCACTAGCTGCTGCTTTGCGCTCACAATACTAGCTCCAAGAATAAGCCCAAGCAGAGACCGGAGAAAATTTATTTAATTTTCCTTTACTTCACTTTTTTACATTTCTTTTTGAGATCAGTTTTATTGGCCAGCTCTAAAGCCTGATGCTGGTGGTGGCTTCCTCAGAGGCTGCTTTGCCTGTGGGGGGCAAAGGGAGTCTGCAAGGGGCCAGCAATGTTTGCTGCCTCCAAACATCCCAGCTCTCAGAAGATAAAAAGCAATCCTTGGCAGCAACTGACGCCAGCTGAAATGTGGTCCTCTTGGGGAAGCCCTCACTGCTGCCTCTCAGGCTCTCATGGGCCATGCTATGGGGAGAAGAGGGGCAAACCTGGGGGATCGGCAGGCGTAGCATCGGGACTGCCCCCAAACCCTGTCCTCCGGGAGGCTGGTGGGCTGCCCTCGGTGGAAGGGCTGTTTTCCACCACCCCTCCGCCTCTTTTGAGAAGCGCTGTGGGGGATAAATAATACGTTCCTTGGCAGGAGGTCGAGGCAGGGCACCCTCAGGGACCTTTAGGGCCGTGTTTGCCCAGGCAGCTCCAGCTGGAGCCGAGCCAAAGGCAACAGCAGGACCCCGTCCCGTCCACGGTGTGATATTTCCCCGGGTGTGGGGGGTTGGGAGCCCTCGCACGGTCCATATGAGCTTGAGATCACACTGGTGAACTTCTGTACCTGGGGTCCGAAAAAAAGCCACGGTGCTGGTCCCTCGCACTTGGTTAGTTGAAGGCTTCTCCTTTGGGTTCTGAACTTCTTCTCTGGCGTCATCGCTCTGCCCTTTCAGCCTGATGGTAGAGGGAATCCCTTTGCAAACACCTTAAAATCCCATTTTCTCTCCATTCTTGGAGAGAAAAGTGGCTGAACATTCCCATTTTGTCGTATTTTTGCGCGGGGAAGGAAAAGAGGTTACGCGAAGTCCTGAGAGGAGCTGCAGACAGGCTGTGGCTGGGAGCACCGGGGCTGGGTTTCTCGCAGCGTAAAACAACCCGAAACCTCTAAAAAGACAGCTTCTTCTATTTTCTTAACCCTTTTCCCCTCTGCTTTTTTTCTTGGAGAGGGGAAAAAAAAAAAAAGATGCATTAGCACCCAGGGCAAACCCAGAGCCCTCCAGCCCTGAAGCAGAGAGAACTCAGCCCTCTCCTAAGCAGCCCCAAATGGGATTTTTTTTTTTTATAATGGTTTTATAATGTTAGCTGTCATCCTTGCAGATGGTCTGTGCTGAGGATTCAGCGTGCTTCTGCATGTGTTCATCACATTACCCGCAATTACCGAGCCTTGTTTATCAGGTGGGGAAACTGAGGCACCGAGCTCGAGCTATTTCCAGGTCGATACAGACGACTGGCTGCACCACCGAGCCCCCGCTCCGACGGGGCTCGTTGTGTTTTACTGATGAGGAAGTGCATAAATTTAGGAATTTAATATTTAGGGATTATGGCTCATTGCTAACCTGGATGGCAAGTGCTCGTCTTTCCCCGTCCCAGCTGCCCTGGGAAAGTCCAGCCCAGGTCTCAACACCAGCATCCCACGGGCTGCGCTGCCCTGCGGCTTTGGAACTGCTCTCGTGGGAGAACACAACTCCTGCTCACGAGCGCGCTGGGAAGCCTCCATTTTCAAATCCGCGAAGAAAACACAAATTGCAGATTACGCCCTGGAGAATATGGATGCCGACCCATCCCGCTTTGGGACAAAAAGCACAAGATTAGAGAGATGCCTTTGATGGGCTTAAAACATGTCCCTTTGGAGAGGGACGCACATACGTAATGTGGGTATTAGGGCAACCCTTGGACAGTTTGTTTCCTCCTGCCAGAACGCTCCTGCACCTCAGGGCTTTCCAACGGGGACGATGGCGGGGGGCTCACATATGCCTTTAAATGCTGGGAACTCAGAAAATTAACTTTTGCCCCAGGGAAATGAAAGAGAACTAGAATCCATTAAAAAAAATAAAACAGCCAACCCAGACTCAAACTACCAGACAAAAAACTTGGCCAAATCTCTGCCCAGGATTAAAAAAATATTATATTCAATCATTTGCTGAGCATAGCTGTGTTGTACAAGATCCGAGAGGCATTTTTCAGCGTTAATGGCTTTCCCATGGAAGTTTGTATAGATATTTTGCAGTGTGATGCTCAGCTGGGACAACTTCGTTTGACTTCATCGGGGTTGAGGAGTCATCGGTGGCAAGAGGTTTGAGCGTCTTTTTAGCAGCTCATCGCCTCCAAATTCAGCTCACTCCCCCCCAAACCCCGATGCATTATTTTCAGGCGTGAAAAAAACCCAGCAAAGTTTTCATTTCGAGAGCCATGGGGGATGGGGAAAAAAAAAGCTTAGGAGGAAAATAAGGTTTCGGCCATGGGGGCTTGCTCCTGGCATCCCCTAGGAGAGGGGCTTGGGATGGAGGTTCTTCATCTGAAGGGCTGCACTGCCATCTCCAGGTCTGCCTGCACAGCCCGAGACACGTCTGCAAGCTCCAGACATCATCCCTGGCTAATTCTACAGTGGCTTTGCAAAAAAAAAAAAAAAAAAAAAGCATTAAAATATTTTTCTTGAACAGTTTTTTAACTAAAGCGGCTCTCCTCTTTTTTTTCCTCTAAGAATGGGAAAAAATCCAGCCTGGGCATTTTGCTTCCGCACGCGCGATGCGGGGATGCTCGCAGCAATGGCAGGGTGCAGTGATGCACCGGCAGACTGCGCCCATCCCTCTCTGGGTCCCCTGAATCTTGCGTAAAACCAGCCGTTTCGATGAGAGTTGCAATTTTTTAATGATTTTCCTTTTTTTTTTCTGGGTGCAGAAAGTCCTGGCGTGATTGTGTGCTCCTTCTCCTCTGAAGGTGCCACCACCTTCAAATAGAGGTGTCCCCCCGTGTCACACACACCTGCTCTGCTCCAGACAGGCATTTCTGCTGCAAGAGGGTCTGGATGCAGCCTGAAAGCATCCATCCGTCCGTCCGTCCGTCCATCCATCCATGCAGGGCTGCAGCATCCCAGCGTACCCATGAGATGGCACTGGAGCCGCAGCGTTGGTGCCAGTCCCGGGCAGGTGCTCCAGCTTGGATTTGGTGGGTAGAGTGGTCTCTTTTTTGGGGCAAAAAAACCCTTCCGCTTTAGGGGCTGGGTCCCTAACGTTTCTTGCGCTTGCGTATCTTGGGATTTCTCTTCTTCCTGGGGACCCAAGTGAGGTGTGGAGCAGTTCATAAAGCGGGAAGATGGAAAATGTGTTGGAAATCAAACAAATTGAGACATGGGGCATGCAGCAAGCCAAAGCAAGCTGGGGAGCTCTTTGCAAACTCTCTGCTTGCCTCCAGCCCCTGCTTTTATACCCTACCAGTGGCCAAGGAGCCGATGCAGGAGCTGCCAGGTTGAGTATTCTCACTCTCTGCTGAGCTACAAAACCCCAAACCAGCCAAAAAAGGGACTGAGCACACAGGGAAGGTGCTGGCAGGGGGCACAAGGTGGCTTTGGGCTGTGCCTAAGTGCAAATTAGAGCATATATTAGTGCATATATTAGTGTATTCATACAGAGGAACCCCACCAGGTCTCTTGCTTTATAATCTCATCCCATTTCAGTGCCTCTCTCTTCCTAGCAGGTGTCCAAGCATTTATTTCTGCTTGGTTATGCTCACAAACCTCCTGCAGGGCTTTTCGTGCTGCGGAGGCATGTTGAGATGCGCCCATGGATGTCCCAAAACAATGCACATCTCTGTTGGCACCTCTGAAATCTCCTGAGCTTTTAGGCTTGGCCAGAGTGATTTCTGCTGCTAGAGAAGGATCTGAAATGGTGTCATGACCCTACAACTTCGTGGTGTGAACCGTCCTGTCCCTTGGGGCGCTTTGGGGTGGTTCACTTGCATGATTGAGGCCCTGCTCAAAGGCAGCTCCTTCAAGATGAAGCAGTTGGACCTCATCTGATGTTAGGTGAGCAGAGGCAGTGGCAGTGTTGCCCATGTTTTGAGTAGTAGTGATGGGCAGGTCAGGATGGACACCTCGAAGAGTGGTTGTTTGCAAATCTGGGACTTGCAGTTTCTTAAAAACACCCATAACCTTCACCAAAGATATCATTTAACTCCCCCCTGTCCTTCCAAGCCACAGGCTGCTGCCGAAGGCCATGGTGAGATGACATGGGTGTCCAAGCATCATGGCGTGTTGCTTTTAGCTGTGCTCCACAGCTGTATTCCCACATCCATGGGGTTATTATTTCCCCCCCAAAATACAACAACAGGGACTTGGCCTTATGATAGAGATTTGGTACCCGTGAGGCAGCAGAAATAACGTTACAAGCCTTGTGATCCACCCCAACACACATTTTCACATCGCAGCAGCTCCCCATCCGTAAAATGAAGATCACCGTTCATGGGTGACGATGGACTCTGGCTGTTGAGGTCAAGAAGAGGCTTTCCCAGGCGTTTAGGAGCACATTGACCACCATGGAAAAGCCTCCATCCTCCTCATCAGCACAAGCCTAAGGGATCCCCGTATCCTTACCATTTCTCTGCTCTGCGTTTCTGCACGCACATACCCTTGCACTTGACCAGTAATGGGATTAAAAAGTCATTTTCCCACTGGACCTAAACAAATAAATAAAAAAACCCCTAAGATTGGCACCGAAACACACATATTAATATCAAAGCCACTGGAAAATACCAGCAAGGAAAACCTGGCAACCGAAAACCCACATCAGGAAATCACCTCCAGGGACAAATGATATTAGATGTTGCCTGCGCGGAGCTTGGCTCACTATTCAATAGCTCCGAGGCTTACCACACGCTGCCGTATACCCACGGGAAAACTAATGTAATTCTGTCCGGGCAAATCCTCTGCCCCCTTTCTGCATCTCAGAGCAAAGCAGGAGAAATAAAGACATTAAATGCAAGGATTTTTTTTTTCCCCAAATCCTCCTTTCATCCCTGTATTTGACTCCTTGAATTTTTCTGGGCTGCCAGTTCAGACTGGGGCAACAAGGACACATCTGGGGCATAAATATACCACAGTTTTCACTGCTTAGTAGTATATATATACATATATACACACACATCTATATATCCAAGATGCTCTGCAAATGGAAAATCAACAAGCTATATCCTGCAGATAATGATTTGTATTAGTATTATTGTTTATCAAGCTCAGGGAAAACAATTAAAACTTCTCCTGAAAAAAAAACCCAACAAACAACCCTGCAAGAAATCAGAGCCCACATTTAATCTGCAGTCTTCAAAAGTTTCTTGGAAAGCTTAATTAAATGGTAATTCATCTGTGCATTGGCTCTGTCTTGTAAAGCCTGATAATGCCGGAGTCTTAATTAAAAAAAACTAATGCAGCTTTTAGTTTTTATTCTGCTAGTTCAAGGGGAAAAATCACCAGCCAGCGCTGTCAATAGAGCTGAAAGATGCCTCAGCATCGCATTGATTTTATTCTGTTTAAATTCCCAGTGTCAGTTCAGGTAATCATATTACAAATTATCCCAAAATTATTTATTTATTTGCTCTTATGGGCAAGGTGAAAGAGCACCGGAGGATTTTTAGTGCCTGTAAATATTTTGCCCCAAAGCTGTGACCCCAGGGCTCAGCGTCTCCCATGGTGAAAGACATTCTTCCCCTGCATCTCTCAGGTAATTTTTGGGTCTGTGTTTGGAGTTTCCCAATAACCTTTAAAAACCACCCCGGAATGGGACTTGGCTCTTTTTCTTTCAAATGATTTTTTTTGTTTTTTTTTTTTTTTTTTTTTTTTTTTTTTTTGTGGAAAATGGGAGATTTAGGTTCATCTGACCCCTTTTAGATGTTCCTGTTGGGTTGAAAGGGGCTTTTTCGCTGCCCTCCCATCAGCATCACTTGCCATCACTTCCATCATCCCCAAATTTTACTGGCACCCATGAATCCCTGACAGCCCTGGACATCACCACAGGACTTCCCATCCCATTCCTCTCCAAAACCTCCAGCTTAGCCCTTTTTCTAACCCATTTTGGGGGCATTTTGCCTTTTTTTTTCAGCAACTTGCCAGGCAGACAGGAGTAAAATCCACCCAAAGCCAGAGAAGCTCCTGTCAGAGCATCTCCCAGGAGGTCACCCAGAGAAAACGGTCCTTGTGGCAATAGTTCTGCTGCCCAAAAATGCTGAAAAAGGGCTGATCTTGCTAAAGATCTTACTTCTGCTCCGGCCCCCGAGGAAGTTATGGAGAGTCTTAAGTGGATTTACCAGCTTTGGCGGGTTTAGGTAACATCATGCTAACAACATCAGGGCTTCGGTGTCTTTAATTGCTTAAAAGGAAGAAAAATGTTGGCAAGGAAAAACTAAACCATCTCCCAGCGATAATTTCCCTGTCTGTGAATATCCATTGGGATGCTGCATTGCTGCATTACTGTTGGGAAATGGCTTTTTTTGGGGGAAAAACCTCATCCAAATGTTTTTCTTCCACCCCTGTGCCGCGTTCTGATAGGGAATATGGAAAAGTTTCTCTGACTTTGCTGCTGGATTTGGTCTCCTTGCAGCTACAGACAGTGATATAAGGACCTCTTTAATGCTAATTAATGCAATGACACAATGAATTAATACTGTATTAGGCAAAGCTGTTAATTATACCCAAATAAAACAAAAGAAAATAGGGAATCAAAGCGGAGAGAAGTGACAACCAGTACTTGGCTTCCCTCTGAGCATCCTTCCAAAACACCCTGCTCTGGCTCAGCCGAGGGGAAAACCAACCTCAGGAGCATCTTCCCGGCAGCCCCGAGGGTTGCAGGTTTCATTTGGAAGGAGAAAGACGTCTCCTCTGCCCTCCGAAGGAGATCAAGGTGCTTGGCCAAGGATGAAGGCCTTCAATCCTCATTTTATAGATGAGGAAAATGGAGGCAGTGGGGCTTTCCCAGGGAGATTTGTCTTCTCCCGAGGAGGAGGTTGGATTCAGGCTCAGATCAGCAAACCCATCATCGGGAAATGCAACCACAAAGCCGTAACGGATAGTTTAAAGGCTTGAAATTCCCATTGCTTTGAAATTCCCATTGCTTTGAAATTCCCACTGCAAAAGAGAGCCCAAAAAAGAGGGACACAAAAGCAGAGTCTATCTCCCCTCTGTGCCTCAGTTTCCCCATATGATGCAGTGCTGCCACATCTCCGTGCTGCCTCTTTAGCTTCCCAAAATGTTGACTAAAGAAGCATTAAAGAAGTAACCATGTCTGGCATCCTGCTCACACGAGTGCAGTTGGTGATGCTTCTTCCAGAGGCATGTAATTTGGTTTAGAAAGGAGAAGCATGTTGTTTTTTTTAAACTCTGCTCCCCCCTTTATTTCCAGGCTTGATATTAATTCAGGAATAAGCGGAAAATGGAGAAGTTAAAGGTGGATTCCCAACCCCTCGGTTTTTTGGGTGAAAGTTTTGTTGCTAAACTGAACTGGGGTAAAATATATGAACTTTTCAGGGTGTTTGGGATTCGATGGGGCTGGTGGCTGCAGGGGTCTGCAGATGTGGGAGGAAGAGGAGGGTTTGCAGTGGGGTGCCTTGCCCAGGCACATGTTACCCCAGAACGGGGCTCAGGGCGGGGGTATCACTGACTGAGCCCATGGTGCAGTGGGCGTTCTACACTTTGCAGCTCTCCTTCTCCACAGATTAACCTCACCCAGGTTTTTTCACCCTTCTCACGCCCTGGGAAAAGAGCTGAGTGAGCGTTTTCCTCCCCCAGCGTAGGGTTGAACGGATGGTTGCATGACCAGCAGCCTTGAAACAACTCCTCGCCAGGAAGGACAGGCAACCGAGGGCGAGCAGAGGGGCTGCAGCATCCTTCTGCCAGGCTGGATGGTCCTGGCTCCCGCCTCCGCTCCCCAGAGCTGCCCCCGAAGGGTTGAGGAGCAAAGCAAAGGGCGAGCAGAAGTGCTCATGGTCACTCCGAAGCATTCGGGCTTGCAAAAGAACAGCAGAAATTTCGGGCTGTGGCTCTCCCTCACATGTCTGTCTTGCTTCGCCCGATGCCAAGAGGTGGCAAAGGATGCACTGCGTCTTCAGTGTTGCCACGTCGGGGTGTTTTTTTAAGCAAAACTGGATTATAACCCTACCTAGGTCTACCTCGAAGGTGCAGAGTGGCTCTGGGGCTCATTCTGCCACCCGCAGCCCAAATCAACGTGTCCAGAGGGATTTTTTAGGGTTTCGCTGATAGACGAGGAGCAGATTGCTGCCCTTTCCATCCGCATCCCAGACTTCAGCGGGAGATGGGGGAGCACCACCCCCGGAAACCGAATGAATGGGTAGGGACAGGCCACTTGGGTGCTGTTGGTGGAGAAGCTGTGGTCTGCCACGGCAGCCGAGTTCAGCCTGCAGCAGCTTAACCCCTCCATCCCGCACAAAAACCTGCTAACCGGAGGGATGCAACGGGCTTGTAAGCAGGTCAGCTCAGTGCATAAACTTCTCCAGGCTGTTTTTCCCTCCTCTGCCCTTCTTCCAAGCATCTGTCGTTGGCGATTGTAGCCCTTTGATAGTGTCCTTCCCCCCTCTATCTGCTGCAGGAGCAGGGATGAGCCTCACTCTCTCTATCCCCTTTTCAACCCCATTAAGTACATCCCTCGCCAGCTTTTCTCGCGTAAAGGGACACGGTCCTTTGGAGAAACCATCTCAATGGCTTATTTCTCTCAACTCATTTTCTCTTCCCCTCCATCTGCATCTCGCCCCATGAGGTCGGTTGGTAAATGAAATCCTGCCCAGACGGGGAGGAAATTTGGGAGGTTTTGGGTGGCTTCAAGGCTAAGCTGGCGGCTGCTGGGGTCAAGAGGATTTGGGTGCGGAGCAGAAATGGGCTCTGGTCTCTTGGTTTGGATAAGAAGCTTTTGTGCATCTTCGAGGAGGTAAAATGAAACGGGCACAAGCTCCTGGACTAGGTATTACATAGGGGTTAGCAGGGGGATGAAGGCAAGGGGAAAAATAATACTCCTAATGCTCTCCGGGTGTGGATAAGGGCATAAAAAATACCCCTTTTGGTAAAAACTTGCAGTGCAATTACATATAATACATCAGCAAGGAGCTGGGCAGGACAACCCAAAGCTCGCACCGCCTGTTTGTACCCCCTCTTCTTCCCACAGCTCTTCAACGCCCCCCGAAAAATGAACAGCCTTGAAAGGGTTAAAGAGCACACTTGCCCAATTGGAACTAAACTGTGCTAATATAGGCTAAATGACTGTTAAGGGAAGGAGAGAAAAACTGTGTAGCATGTATTTATAAATAATAAAGTATAATTTATTAATAATCTGGAATTGAACAAAGAGTCTATGAAGCTTAATTAATTATTACTTGCAAAATGTTTTTGAGATTATTGGATAAAAGCTGCTACAGAAGTGAAAGATATTGCAAGAAAAAAAGTATCGGGGTCCTACAGGAGATATCCCCCACGACCGCAGCCCCAAGACCTGGCAGGACAGCCCCAGGCGATGCTTAAAACCCCAGGGACAAAGTTTTTTGACACCGAGGTAAAAGCATTTCTTGCCAGCGTC
The DNA here is from genome assembly GCF_000687285.1 of Phaethon lepturus. Classification (NCBI taxonomy): domain Eukaryota; kingdom Metazoa; phylum Chordata; class Aves; order Phaethontiformes; family Phaethontidae; genus Phaethon; species Phaethon lepturus. The sequence goes on along the minus strand of NW_010554390.1, from coordinate 74,231 downwards.
ACGGAGCCGTGCATGGGGACAGAGGGTCAGCGGGGAGCTGCGTCACCCCACGCCTCGGGCAGGGCGGCCGGTGGGGAGGAGACGGACCCTCTCGGCAGGACGGTGTGGGGTCCAGGGCCCGATCCTGCAGGCGGCAGGTAGCAGGCAAGAGGATGGGTGCTTGTGTTCACTCTTCAGCTTTAAAGCTAGTATGAAATTGCAATCATTACTAAAATTCATTATTTTGTCAGTGAAATGAGGCAAAATAGAAAAATTAACGGTTCGCAGCACCCCACCCTCCTGGTCCCCATTTTTAATCGCTCTTAAAAAGGCAAAGAGGGGGACAAAATCTGTTTGAATGCTCAAAAACTGCAGAGGGAGGGAACTAATAATTCCCACCCTTTTCTCTGTGAATCAACACACCCGGTACTGGTTTCTCTGTGTGGGGCTGCGTCCCGGCGAGCACCATCTCTGACAGCACAAAAATGTTGCCCTGCTCCAACCACTCTTTTTTACAGCTCCAATGCGCTTTCTACCCAGAAGAAAACACAGCCCCGGACAATTAAAAATGCATTAAGTCCAGTCCATCAAGCTTTGAGTGGGTTCATCTCATCAAATACCCCTCACAAAGACGCTCGTAGCACCCAGCCGACCATCTCCTACCGTGGGATCTTGCGGGGTCCATCATCACCCACCTACAGGTTTTGGATGAGCCCCGGTCGCTGGGTTATTCCGGGATGGAGAGGGAATGCCAAGGTGCCCCAGGGACACCTGTAGCTCCTGTCATTGCCGCTTGCCGTCAGGTTGGACCACTTTGAAAACACTTTTTGAGTTTTATTTAAGCCCATGGGCTTTAAGCACACCCTCGTTGCCGGGGTGCTGCTATTGCCGGCTGGGAGATGACTTCTTAGACCCTGCGCCCTGGATTGTGGGGAAACTGAGTCGCAGAGCAAAAATTTTGAAGTTCTCCCAGAGTGAACCTGGGGATCATCTCTAGTAGATGGGGAGAAGCAGAAATCAGGGGACACACCAGATTAGGGGCTGGAAGCGGTTTCTGCTGCAAACAGGAGTCAGGCAGGAGCCACCCGCTCTCGCCCCAAAAAATCAGTGCAGTGCACTCGCGGCAGCGCTGCCTCTCCGTTATCCCTCTCAGCCCCAGCATTGCCAAACAGCTTCCAAATACAGGGGACGGAGCTTGCTGCCTCATCTACTCCACCCAAAGCCTCATCAGCATCTTCCAGGAGGTGATTGCTCCCCTCCCAAACACCGTCACCCACCTCTGGAATGACCACCCACCCGTGCCTAATGATTCTGCCCACTGGGTCTGCGCTCGTTCGCCATCCTCACTCCTGCTCTAAATGAGCCTTGTTACGTAGCCTCCGTTTCTATTTTTATTAAAAATTTAATGCATTGCCAATTTGCCCTCTCGCCAGCAACGATTGCAGCAGTAAGTATCCTCCGGAGAAATAAAAGGAGGCATCGTTGAATGATGTACAAGCAACAATTATTATCTGGGTTACATCTTTTAAAGTATATATAGCTTAAAAGGGAAAGTGGTGGAGCTGGGAGGGAGGAAAGAAATCTCTTCTTGCTGGGAGAAGCTTTGATTTATGCCAGGGAAGGTTTCTCTCTGCCTCTTGCTGCTCTGAGCAAGAGCGAAGAGAGGTGATGCTCTGAAACTTAAGGTCTTTTGCCCACATAAGCTCCTAGTTCATGGTCATTGTCCAAAACATCGTTTTTTTACACCAGAAATACCCAGTTGGAGCTGCACTTGCCGAAGAAGGGTTGGGTGTCGAACCCCGTCTCTGATCCACGCTATTTTTGTGCTTTTGCTGTTTGATGGAGAAAGAGCTGTTGACGGGATCTGTCTTCTCGCTAACCTTGATTTCGAGAGGAAAATATGTGCTTTATAACAATCATAGTTTTAAAAAACAAGCAAATCTGTCTAAGTTAATGAAGGCCGCACAATCAGCCTGCCGGCATAAATCATGTTATTTTGCAGAAGACGTTGACAAATGACACCCAAAAGTGTCGAAGGGAGGAAAACAAACTCCACGACCCCCCTCTCCCGACATTTCTGGGAGGAATGCAAAATTTGGCAAATGCATCGAACTTCCATCTCGTACTGTTACGGTTACCCCAGATAATGGGCCAGATTGAAAAAAAAAACACCCAAGACTGTTGGAAAAGAGGTGTTTGCAACTGATTTAATGCCAGCATCAATTGTAACGTGAAATATGCGGGTTGGAATTTGTCTGCCTTTAAAAGATGCTGCTTAAACGTATGGATCTTCCTTGTATTTCCCCGTCTCCCTAGTGCACATCAACGGCTCTGTGACTTCTTCAGCTTGAGCTACCCTGAAATGAGACCATTCTGTAGCACCGAAAAACACCGTGGTCTTTGGCTCTCTTTTTTCCTTTTAAATGCTTTTTAAAGTGCCACTGTGTTCTTTTGGAGTCATATTAACCATGCAATAAATTTGCATAATGTGGATCCATAATGTTTAATCAAAGCCTCTCTGGAAAGCTGTTATTGTCCATGAGCTCTCATAAATTCTCACTATCACCTCCATGTTAAATACTAAAGCTGCCCGGGGTATATTGTGCACTAATCACCTGCAACATTGAGTTTGAAAGAAATTATCCTTTTCTTTTCCCTTCCCTTTCCGCATGAACAACCTGAACCTCCAAAAGCCCCGTACGGAGGCATTTTTATCGAGAAATGCCGCTAGCGGGGAGCAGGTCACCCCCAGTCTTTTAAGTCTTTTTGGGTGCATTTGCATTAAGCCTGGGATCCCCCCAAATTTCTTTGCCAGCATCCAGAGGTTGAGTTATCTGTCCCCATCACAGCGAGCGAGCAGAGGATGAGCGCTCCTGCCGCTGCATGCCAGAAAAAGACGGAGAGCCAAGTGTCAAAATCGTTTGCACTTGGAAAATTATATGACTCAATTAACTCCTGGGTTTCTTTCTTTTTTTTTTTTTTTGTAGTTTTTAATTTTCTTTAAATGAGTTAGGCAATAAGGCATGACGGGGTGGAGGCTGGAGAGCTGCAATCGTACCCGTGGGGTGAGCCATAAGAGTCAAACCAAATCCTTCCCAAAGCGACTTGGCCATAAAAACCCCTCCCTGGGGCCACAAGATCAGTCCCGTTAGGGCAATACAGGATGAGAGGAGGGGGGAATTGCTCTGCTGACCCTGTCTGCATGACCTCCTCCTGCCCTTGTCCTAGGCAGCTGGATCATTGTAGGTCAGAAAAAAGATGAGGCCAGGCAGCCTGGAGAATTTCTTTGGAACACAAAATACAGGTGTATTTGATACAAGGTATTGGTGGTGACCTTTGTTTTGTTGTAATTTTACTTTTCATGTGCATCCATTTTCCCTCCTCGCCTCCCTGTTTTCTTCCTTCTTCCCGCCCTTCTCTCCTTCCTCTCTTTTCCATCCTTTCCCTCTTCCCTTCCCTTTCCCTTCCCCTTCCCTTCCCTTCCCTTCCCTTCCCTCCAGCATATTTAGCTGCAAATGCTGTCATCAGCTGTCAGGTTATCCTGGAGGTGTCCATGACCTCCATGCTGGTGTCTCCTTTGAGACCCATCTGCTTTGGTGAGCATCCTCAAGGTGGAATGAAATCAGGAGGGTCCCTTGACTCCTGACATGGGGGGAAAGGACTCGAGGTGGTGGAGAGGAAAGCAGATGAGATTGGGAAATGTTTTTTGGATGCCTCCAAAAACTGGCGTGGGAATGAAATGGGAATGAAATACAAAGCCGGTGCTCCCTGCCTTTCAATAATTTGAAAAGATAGGCCTGAAAGACAAGAAAAAAGAGGATGAGAAAACCCAGCCCACATGGTTTCCTAATTTCTGTAGTTTATCTGATGATGAGATGATCTGGACCAGTCCTTGTGAGTCTATTCTCCATAGAAAAAGGCTACAAATAATAGCAACTTACGGGAGGTGACATCCCCAAGCCTCTTAGGAGGCTAATTCTATAACAACATTAATTCAACGTAATGCATTCATGAATAGAGATTGGGCTAATGCAGGTTTTGAAAGTTAGGCAGCTTATTCTTGCCGATCTTAATTTAACTAAGTGCCTAGTCTTGAAAGGGATCACCGTTCCAGCTTATTTCAGCGCTTTCCTTGGAAAAAATCTTTTTTGTTGTTCTTTCTCCACTCTTACTGTTGGGGAGCTTAAACTGGCCCAACTTTTTACTCCCAGGCTTTCGGCTCCAACCCAGATTGGTCATTAGTTGCATCATCTTGCGCGCTAGCTTCTCGCGGGGCAGCAGCACTTGCAGTGCCAAACACAACAGGCTCAGAAAACTTCCACCAGGAGCAAACCCAGGGCACTGCCTGTGAATTTGAGAGGCTCCCATTTGTAAGAAATGGGAAAGGACAGATTTTACTGTTCCTGCAGCACAAAAAAAAAAGGTGGAGGAGAAAATAGCCAGCGTTGCCCACGGCTGCAATATGAGCAAGAAGGATTTGAGCCTGGAGGGGACCATGCAGTAGATCAACAGCAAAAGCCCCTGGGGTTGCTGCAGCTCCAGACATCAAAACCAGCTAATTTGGGGTCATAATTTGGTAAGACCAGCTCTCCTTTCTGTACAAAGCCCTTTTATTTTGGGGGCATGTGGTGTGATCACCCCATCCGTTTCCTTTGATGCCAACCAGGCTTGGAAGAAACCATGGGGGACATCAGGGGTTGGCACATGTCACAAGTGGATCAGGCATCAGCACCCATTTGGGAGAGCCACAGCTGCCAAAATCCTTCACTCGACGGGAGCTCATTTCCATTCCCCATTCCCAGGAAGGGGGTGGATGGATGCCCCTACTTGGGAATCTCCAGGAAACCATCTCAGCTGAGGAGCCACCGCTAGGCAGGGAGGGATAAAAAGACCTCAAAAATGGGACTAAATAAAAAAAAATCAAGCTAATTGTGTTGTTCCCCCTTTTCCCTTCAGTATTCAGGAGCTTCCCTGTTGGTCTGGGGGAAAAAAAAAAAAAAATAAATTCCATAGGATGATAATCCTCAAATTATACACGCATTTTATTTTGCTTTCATTTTTTAGAGATTAGAAACTTTTCTTTTCTCACTGCCCAGCTGTCAGAGGCACATCTGGACTGCACGTTCATCAGGCTGCTGGCAGCAACACAAACCCGGGAGACAAAATATATAAATAATAAAAAAAAAAACGACCGACCTGCAGAGGAAACACTTCTTTCTTGCAAGAAGAGAAGAACACCTTCTTTCACCCCGATCAAAAGGTTTTATTTTGCTTGGCCACTTCCCTTTCATTTGCTTATTAATTATTTGTGCTTCAATTACCTTTGAATACGCAGGGTCTCAAACCTCACCTTCGGAAACCAGAAGTGCAACACTCCTGGATGCTCAGCCTTTTTTTTCCTCATGCTTTATAAACTGTTTGCCACCTACCAGCCAGGTCGGTGGGTAAGTAGCCAACATGAGGTCGGGCTGAGCACCCACTCGACTGCTCTGCCCACCCGGGGAATCGCTCTTTGAAGAGGCTTTCCTCCGCCAAAGGGAAGAGCTACCGCTTTTCCTCTCCCAGTTTTCTCCCTTTTTGCCTCAGAACTGGGGTAAGACTGAAAATTGCTTTTTTTCCTCTGCAATTACCTTGATGCAGTTGGCTTTAATCCCCCATTAATGGGCATTTTTACCCCGAGGCCGTCTAGCATCCCTGGGTCAGTCCAACCTCCCCGAGCCTGCATGAAGACAGGGACAGGACAACCCCCTAAAGCAGATTTCGGTGCCGTTTGTGGCATCAGCAGCAGCTGGAGGTGCTTCAAGGTTGCCTTGGTGTAAGCATGAGCATATTTTAGCGCATAGTTTCTAGGCGACCGATGACGCTGCCTTAATTACAAAAGCGGGGAAATAATTCCGACTTCGGAGCCAGGAGCGGGAGAAGATGAACAAGCAGTGATAAGGTCCTACCTCAAACACAGATAACTTAAAAGATTAGCCAGGCAGACAGGCCTGGTGCTCACCGCTGAATTGAAGTCAAATAGATGGCTTAATGCCGGCATCGAATTAAAAAAAATGTTATTTAAGGATTCGCATCTTGAAAGACCTCATTTCCCAGCTGGTCTCCTAATGGAATTCACGTTAGTTTGGGGACCAGACCCTGCGTGCAGCAAAACGCATCCATCACAAGAGCATTAATATAAAGCTGCTGTAATGCATCAAGAGCCTTTGTATAATGTGCCTGCGATGGAATAATCAAGAGCAGGGCCAATTTCTTTTTATATATAGAAGCTTTTTAGAAGGTAGAAAGCAAAGGTCTTTCCTACCACCCTCTTGACCCTTGGGGACTTTCATCCGTCTCCTGCAAACATTGCTGTGCCAGACCCCAGGGCCTGCGTCCGTCTCTCTGGAAGGCACTGCGTTTCCTTTTTTTTCTTTAAAAAAAATATTTTTTTGCTACATTTTTGGTGACTCTTTTCCTTAAGCTTGGGATCTGTCTGCCCCTTTCACCCACAGCTATTCCAGGCGACAGTCCAAAAACCTCTTGGCTTTTTGGGCATTGGGGAACCCCTGGAAATCTTCTGCATCTTGATCTTGAGAAAGAAAAATTACTTTTTTTTTTTGTCTAAATTGGCTTTAAAAATATAGTTCCTGGAAGTACGATTTGCAAACCCATCCAAAATTCGCCATCTGACCATCCCCTGTGCGTCTGGCCTGCACCTGATTACGAGGCAATGATTCAATTTAATAATATCTAATTTTTATTGCAATATCAGTAAGGAAAACTGCCAGTCAGCTGAGCAGTGCAGAGTGTATTTAGCACGTTAACCTCCTCCAAAGAGCATCCTTAACGCTTGGCGATGGAGAAGCGATTGGGTGCTAACAGCGTCGGCTTTGACATTGCGGTAGAGTGGAGCCCACATCCAGCGCGGGGTGGGGGGACCTCAGCTGGGGACACCCAAAATGTTGCTGGGGTTTGATTTTGATACATTTCAGCAAATCTGACTCAAAACCACCTTGATTTGAAGGTAAATCTCAACCAAGTGTTTTTGAGCTGCCAGCCAGGGGTCTAAAACTGGCAGATTTTCTAAAGGCATCAGTTTTGCAGCAAAGACCTGAGCTTTGTGCTCTGCTCTCTCCTCGATCCGCCGTGGCATCCCTCGTCCTCTAGGTCTGAGCTCGGGGAGCTCGGCCAAGGTTCGGGGAGAGGTTTTTTGGCACAGATTTGGGAGGCATCACCTTTCTCTTATTGACCGAATCCGCTCGCTCGGCTGCCTTGCAACGGGAGAGGGACGGAGCTCCACAAGCTTGGGCTGAAGTAAGATTTCCTCCATACCTTATCCAGCATCCCAGAGTGATTTAGAGGTTTTAGAGGTACCTGAGTTATGGCAGATCAATGGACTTGGATAAAGAGACCCTCTTCATCTCAAGCGTAAGAAATCGGATATTCCCACAGGCGAGAGGCTTTCTGAGCTTGATGGATCTAGTTGGATCTGGTGGAGCGAATCCCAGGAGCCTAAAGGTTTAAATGCCTTAAAAGTTTAAATATTAAAAAGCAGAGATTTATTACACAGAGTGACCTTTAAAACTTGTCTCATTAAACTACATCTTCTGGCCCTTCTGGGCCTTGGTGCCTCTGAAGACGAGACTGGGAAGTTCAAAGCAATGAGCAAAAATGGTTAAAAATGTCACCATTTTATAGACTTTTTTGTAAAACTGAAACCTGAAAAAGGAAAAAAAACCCTGTGGGCTTCTCCATTCCCTGGAATAATATTTTCTGTCTCTGTTACTGTTTTTCATTTGAACACTCCCAATAAGGAAGGAATGCTTCTGCCCCGATGCACTAGTGTGCAACACGACTTGCTCCATGTCATGCAAAAAATAAAGATAATTTTATACTGCCCTTGTCTGTGGAGAAGCCCACCCCCGGAGAGATTTGGGGGCACAGGGGAATAGACCACCCCTCTAAGGTCTGTCAAAATCCTTGCCTGCCGTTGTGTTAAAACCAGGAAAAAAACCCGAAAACACATTAAAATGTTTAAATTCCTTCTACGCCCAGCTGCGGAGAGTTACGCGTACACGATGGAAGCCAAATTATTAACCTCCGGGGCGTCACGTGCGCATCCCTGATGCGAAGCGAAGGGCGCGATCGAATTAGGGGCAGGACGAGAGACGGGGTTACATCACCCACGTGGAGGGACGGAGAGGTCGGGATTGATCCTGCCCCTTCCCATCGCTTCCCTCCCCAAACTCAGCTGAATTACGCAGGCCGCCTGCTCGGATTAGCCCTCCGTCAAGGACCCTCAGCGAGGGGGTTTGCAGGAGGACGAGGGCTCTGTCCTGACTGTAGGGAGGGAACCCAACGCTTGGGCTGGTTGACGTGCCAAGTCGGCTAAAGCTTTAAAGGGAGAATTTTGCATCTTTAAGAGGAGTTTGGCACAAATTTACAGCGATGGGGCCAGTTGGGCGCTTTGCAAGCGAAAGACGGCTTCGGCTTTCTTATTCCGCTCTGCTAACATCCAAAACCCCGAATTTTAGCGACCTTCAGATGTTCCATTAACTGCGGGATTGAGTTACGCCGTTTGATATTAATACACATTTTTAACACCCAGTGTCATGTAGCTGCCTGTTTCTAAACTGAAACCTTTTGGAGTTTCGTGAATCTCTAATTTCACTCTTTCTCATCCCGATTTGGAGTGGAAACACAGTTTGAAAGGCTGGAAATTTCAGCGCTACAGACAGTCTTGTTTATGTCTAATTTTAAATAATAGTTTGCAATGCAGATTGAATAGGGATTGGAAGGGGGAAGGTTGTTTACTTGTTTTTCAGCTCAGTCTCAGATATGTCTGTCACCCTGAATAATTAATCTACAATTAAAAAATAGTTCACACCAAGTTTGCTGGGTTCATCTTCATTTTTATTCTCACCTGCACCCAAAAAATTCAGGAGTGTAATAAAATAATGTGATAACTTCCCCAAATGCAATTTGCTGCTCTTCCCCATAAAATCAGTCTAATTATAGACACACAGATTAAATGAATATCACAATCATTGCGGAGGTACCTGAGCCTCAATATTTTAGAGCAGATGCAGCAAGGAGGGAATCTCTTCTGCAGGCACAGCTAAGGACCCATCTCCGCCGGCTTTCGTGACATGTAATTGTATGTCCCTTGAGTCCTAGAAAAATGAGGTTTAAGCTCTGACCAAGGGGCTTGTATATTCAGACTACGTCGCGATGAATTTGCATGGGTAATGTTGAGCAAAAACCTGATGGTTGGAAAGTTTCAGTCTTTTTTGCAGCGAGACTTGCAACTTGATTGCAAAAATCAGAATTTGATGAGTTTAGAAGAAAAGGTGGAGGAGGGGGATTAAAATCCAAGCCCAAAACCCCCAACCAAGGAGGCTGAAGTTGTCAATTGATTAATGAGAGGCAAACACGCTCTCCGAATGTTATTTGTTCAAACCGTCACAGAATCCCCCTCAGTGTCGCGCTGAGCGTCTCCGTCGGTGAACAGGGATTGAAAACCCTCGCTGTGGATCACACCGCTTCAAAACCTTATTGTCCAAACCACTTTCACTGATGTCGTGGGCTGTATCGACAGCAATACGATGTTTCCTCGTGGCCCATGGCGTCTGTGTTCATCAGAGCCCAGCGAGCATCTCTCAGGAGTGGTACCCCCAGGGATGCTTGGGGGGACCTTGTTGGGTGCAACCCAATGACAAATTCCCCGTGATTCCCATCCCAGGGAGAAGATGCAGCTCAAACAGCTCCATGCTCACCTTTCCCTGCCCCTGGGCTTTCCTTAGGACATGGAAAGGGAAAATTTAAATATTTTCCTCACCCAGCCATCTATTAATGTGAGGCTGGTGGGTTTTTTGGGGGGAAAAGGAAAAATTCACTGCAAAGAGAGCTTTGCAGGGCAGGAGAGGGTAGGATAGGTTAGGGCAAGGCAGGTGGGGAGATGAAACCAGGTGTGGGGTAAAAAAGGCCATACATCTTTTTCCAGCCCGCTGCTGACATTCTTAGGCACATGCCCAGAGATAATTTCAGCAATTTGTCCCAAATGGGGCTCCAGCAGTTGTTGGCCCCTGGTGTGGAGGGGAGTGTTGGGGTTTGCCCAGGGACACTGTGCAGCTGCCCCAAAAATCTGAATTAGCCACCAGACAGCCCCTGGTCTCCTACAGATGGGGGTCTTGCGGCATCACATAGCAGTCATATGCATGGGTGTGGATTCTCCAGTGTCTGATAAGGGTTGAGCTCACATTCAAGCTGCCCTTCTTCCTGCCTGTTAAATCAGCATTTTGGACAAACCTGGAGAAAACTGGCTTTGGCACTGAGGCTGCACAGGAACAACTCTGGAAATGTAGATTTTGCAGGAAACACAGCTCCTGCTCACCACAGATCAACACCTGCTGAAAACCTCCAGCTTTCAGTGAAATTGAAGCAGACGCTTTGCTCAATCTGATTTTTTTTTTTAATTTTATTTCCTTGAGGCACAGGACATGCAGTTCAGCGGGATCTGGAGGGAGATGCATAACCTGCTGTTGATTTTCAGGAGATATTCAGTCAACCACCCACACGAAATATTTTCAACAGGTTTATCCAGAGGGAACAGCAAGAGTCTCAAAACACCTGTAGAAAATTATTTAGGGTTCCAGCGAGCTCCCTAGTGAAGCATGAAGATGAGAGCCGTTCGGCTAAACGCCAGACCAACATTTGGGGGGGGATTGTTTTATTTTTTGTCTTTCCACGCCAATTTGTCAAAACCTACGCAGAAGGCTCTCACTAAAAAAATGGGGAGGATTTGAAGTAAAGCTGGGTATGAAAGTTGTCTGGCCCCTCGCCAGCTCATGCATCTGTTTTGGTTTTTTTTTTTAAAAGTCATTTCACCGTTGTGGTGGGGACCTTTCCTGCAGTGCATCTCATGCCAGCATATGCAAAGCCTGTTGGGTTTACGCTCTTAAAATAATTCGGCATCTTTTTGTGGCTCTGCCATAAATAAACCCCCTCCCTGTTCGAGTTATACGAGAGATGCCCAGACCTGATTTTTATCTGAGCTCCCTTTCAGACTTTACTAAGCAAATGAATTGCAAAAGCACGGAGAGAAGAGAGGGAAGTTAATTGAGTAGCATGGCTGCTTGCAAGGACACAAGCGCTGGCGCATACCTGCTCCGAAGAAGACCTTGACACCTGTGAAATAGGGTGATTTATGAACCCTATGAAACTATCACTGTGTGTAATAAACCCCATACAACCCCAGCTTGAACTTTATTTCGCCGTATTTTAGCAACTCGCTGGCGTTCAGAGCAATATAGAGCTTCTAATTTGCTGGGTAAGAATTCGTGGGAGCTGGTCCTTCAAGTTTCCTCCTTTTCTAGGTAGAGATAAGTCAAGCCAGGACCTATTTTTCCAGGTTGAATTGCTTCTAAAGAGTCAGTCCGTGGAGGTTGTGTACCAAGGGTGAAGATCTGTTTCAGCCTAAATGGCATCCATCACCCTTATAGCACTTTATACCCAACCCTCTGGGGGATTTCTCAGCGGCGGAGAGCAGGCAGCCACGCCGCTCCAGTCCCGATGGAGAGAGGCAACAGGTCGGGCACAAGCAGATCAAGCATAAACCGAACAAATTTGCCTGCTGGTTCTGCATTCATCCCAGCTAAAATCTCAGCGTGCCTCTCTGCCGCACCCTTGGCCGTATCTGAGCACAGGTAGCACTTCTTTCCCCCTTTCTTTCCCCAAGACACCGTGTGATGGAGACTGTGCTTACATTTGTAGCTATGGCAACCATAGATCACTGCAAACGAAGCCTGACCATCCTCCTGGACCAATTGGGTTGTGTATATGTTGGATGTGGTGGGATATTTTCTGGCAGGATCTCACCGTTCCCGTGCCCGGGCTGGGTTTTGCAGTGAGGGCTCTTGTGCAGATACAGCCGTCCGCAGCCGTCCGCAGCCCCCAGCTCTGGATGCCCAGGGCTCTCCAGCATCCTCCCAGTTACAAAGGTGTTCACGGAGACGACAGAAACCTGGATGATTTCCACCAAAGTCTTCACGCTCTGGGCAGCTGCTCGCTTTCTACAAGGATTGGGTCAAATCCTGACCGGTTTGGGGATTCTCTCAGCTTGACAAATCAACGGACTTCAACAAATACCCATTTAGGGATCAATTAATCCCCAGGAACAACCCATTTTGCCTTGATGGAGATGGTGGACATCTGCATCTCAGCTCTCCCAGCTGATATTTCTACCTATTCTACCTTACACAAAAGATGCTGCCGAGCCTCAGCTCCTTCCTCCCATCTCTCCCCAGCCTAACCTCCACCAGGCACTCCAGTCTGCAGCTGCTTGTTTGATTTTTAATTATTCTTCATTATATTTAAGGCAATTTTGGAAAAAAAAAAAAAGAAAAAAGTTTATGGCAATTTACTCTGCTTTGTAATTAGAGCCGGTGATTAGAAAATCTTTCACTTCGTGATGGAGTTTTCCTTTAAAGAAGAAAAAGAAAAAAAAAGAAAAAATCAGGAACGGGGAATAGAAAAAGGCCGCCAAAAGAGCTCAAAGACTAGAATTAAACAGATTATATCTCATTACTTCCAAATGGAAAGGAAAGTTACAGCTTATTAGAGCAGTTGCATCTGCAGCTGGGCAGGAAGGGAAGCAAATTCCCCCCACGGTCGCAGGCTCGGGCATGACAGCGGGTTGCAGTTGGCTTTGGGTGGCTGATATTTTTCCAAGTCTTCTGCTCTTGGTAGGAAATAGATGACTTCTTTTATCAGTTTATGTTTCTTTTGTTCCGCCTTTGCATCTAAATGCCACCTTGGTTTCAGCCCATTTAAAGGCCAAAGCTAATTAAATAACGCATCCTACAGCCTGCGCATCTCCCCGCCCCGGTGTCCTTCCTATTCGTGCACAGCGTCAGGGAGGGATGAGGGCAAGGAAAAAAGGTCCAATTTGGGGATCTTAATTTGATCCCAGCTGCAAAACCAGGGAAATTCAGGGTAAAACACTCGGGTGGAGTGCCTGTTGAGGCACGCGGCGCGCGCCGGCGTGGATTACAGGACTGGGTTTTGGTTGCACCCTCTGTGGCTGCTCGAGCACCGGTTTAGCACACAAAGACGCGAGGGGCTTTCATTTCCTAACTGTGCATCTCAGGGAAGACTTCTCATTATACAGGAAGACTCTCAGGAGATTTATGCTGATGGAAAAGGGGGTTTGAAGGAGGGAAGGAGCAGCAGAGCTGTCTCCTTGAAGGGGGACCTACATAGCAGAGACCCAACACAATCATTACACACATGGACTGAGCGTCCCCAACTGTGAAATCACACGTTGTCACCACAGGGGTTTCCTTATCTCCAGATTTTGGGGAGTTTTCAGTGTGAATTTTTCTTTTGGGGTGAAATCTGAGCTCTTTTATTGGCCTTTGTCGGTCCCAACAGCATCGGGAGGGGAGCTGGGCCGTCACACGTGGAGCTCCCTCCTCCCCAAACCAAGGCTCGGTATCTCAGCTTCCTCTGGGTCTTGCCGGTCCTTGGAGAGCGGATGATGCTGAACTCTTGGCGCGACGCACAACTCCAACCCAACCAGCTGCTGACCTTAACAGAGCAAGTCGGAGCTGGGGACAAATACAGGCAGACAACGAAACCCGCTTAATTGGAGCTGAGCATCGCTATTGGCACTTCTCTTTTTTTCCTCCTCCTAAGGAATTTTTTCATTAGCGAACAACAAAAATTATTTGGGTGCTTGACATCTCCAGAGTGGTAGTGGATTTGCAGCAGGCATTAGCTGGAAAGTTTATCCCAGCCCTTAATAGGCTTGAAGAGGGATGGATGCATTTAGACTAAACCAGGGGAGCTGATTGCTACCTAAATAACTAATTCATCTTCATAGCAGACACCCGTCAACGGCTAGTAAAAAGGAGTTACACCCAAGGTCATGGCAATTAGCTGTAGAGGAGAGCTGCAGTGTAGGGTACTTGGAGATGCAAATAGTTTGGGGTGTACATAGATGCTTGGATCTGGAGTACCTGGCTTGGGAGGGATTTTGGCTTCTCCACGTAGGTGGATGCGGCCGAGCTCCTCTTTAGGGATGCTCCGGCTCGGCCCGTGGCTCTGTTGCAACCGACTCCAGCTGTTTTTAGTGTTGGGGAAGGGAGGGTGGGAGCCTGGAAAGGTTTTTGAGAAGTGGAGGAGACGGTTACTTGGGGCTGCCTTGGAAACCCTTGAACGAGATGAGACACAAAAGCTCCGCTTTTAAAGGTGTGACAGATGGGAGAGGAAATGAAACTGCGTGAGGATCTAAATGGGTCATGGCAAAAAGGCTTTTCAATAGTTTTTAGTGTCATAAGGGATCCATAGAGCCTCCTGCCCGCCCGCATAACTCAGCCCATTGAACTCCAGTGGAGCGAGGGCGAGACTTCGGCTGCTTTCTAATCTCTTCTATAAAGGGGAGGAACAACCCTTGCCAGGACTCGAAGGTCCTCAACCCCAGCGCTGCCTCCGCAGTCGCCCTTTCTCCCGCGCTGGGGACATCGCAAGGAGGCGGGTGAGGAAGACGGCGTGTCTGGAGCACAGCTTTGGGCAGGAGGTCAGAACACGCCCCAGATGTGTCCCACCAGCCCCGTGCACCCCAAACCCACCTCGCTGTTCCCACATACGCTCTCCAGAAAAGAATTTTCCCAGCAATAAGTGTGAGCTGTCACTGTAACAGCCTCCCGTGGCTCATGCCGCCTTGTGATTGAAGCTTCCATTAACTTGCATTTCCCTTTTATTTTTTTCCTTTTTTTTTTTTTGCTTGAAGCTTCGCTCGCCTTAATTTGATTTTTTTTTTCTTAAACGCTGTCGCCACCGCTCTTGTTTAATAAGTAGTTAATCAATTCTGCAGAGTTGCTGCAGCCCCACTGCTCCCAGCCACATGAAAATGGGATGCTCTGATTAATTTTCGTCCCCCCCGTTTGTTTGCTGGCAATTCACTCCGATAACTCCCCGCCCAGTGACTCGGGGGTACACAAATGCATATTTCCGAGGTGCCGATGTTTTGCCCCGTGGCTGGAGATGGGGTCTGGAGATGATATATTTCCCGGGTGAGGCTGGGGATGATTTGGGGCGGAAGCACGCTCAGCGGAGCACGGAGGGCTGGCTGTAACTTCTCTCGCCTGCAAGAGCTGTTCAGGAACAACAGCAGCAAAAGAAACCGCCGAGAAAATAAAACCCAATTCCTGCTTTTTAAGGGATTTTTTTTTTGGCTAAGCTCTTGGACTGTCCTAAATGGAGACAAACGGTCTTCAGTTTTTGCCTGCTCTTTTTCTGTGGCTGTTTTCTCTTTGCTGGGGTCACTTATTCATAGGACTCTGCTCATCACTCTCTGCTCTTGCAAAGTGCCTTCATGCAGGGGGGAATATTATTATGGAATAGCAATGGCCAGAAACAATGGTTGAATGATGGTATCTGCCCAAAAAGAAAGAAAAACTGGGCTTGCTGCTAGAACCCATATGGTAAAATCACGGCCATGATCCAACAGATCCCATCGTGCTGTGCCCTTGCAGTATGAACAAGCTTCAGATTTGGAAAAGGGACTAAACCTGTCCTGTTTTCACCTAGGAAAAGGTGAAATTGGTCAACTGAGTGAGTTACAATCTATTATTCAGGGAAACTTGAAAGCTTTGCAGTTTTTTTTTCAGGGGAGGATTAGGTTCTTGTATTAACCACTGGAGTGGTTAATTTTCTACAAAAACCCCAAAAGCCTATCTTCTAAAGATAATAAAACTTGATCAGTTCACCTGGGTTTCCATTTTAATTCACTCTGAAAGAGTATTTAAGCCTCGCTCCCTGTTTGTGAAGACACCTACTCTACATGCTCGTAGCACTCTGGATAATAGACCTAAGAGTTATAACTTGGTGATAAAAATAATGCATAGATAATGGAATAATTATCGAGTGCTTCCTCCATGAATGTAAATTGGGGTTTTCCCTGTGTGCTGGTTTTCCCCCACGTACAGATTTTTACAGCCAAGTTTTTGACCAAGCTGAAATGTTGTGTGGAAAGGGAGCAAAGCAATTAACAGGCTTTGATAAGGCTGAATCTCCAGCCAAACCATTTTGCAAGAACAAGGAAGTGGAGGTAGCCACGTGGCATGTAAGGGCTCTCCTCTGTCAACGTGACTTTGCTGGGGAGACAGAAGCTGATTTTTTTGGCAAAAAAACAGGGAGAAACCATCCATAGGAGTCTACTTAGATTACTGTTGTGCTAAGAGCTAATCTCAGTGACCCAGGACCAAAGCAACCATTGGTTGGGTTCCATCATCCAGCCCTTATCTTCTCAACTAAACACTAACATTTCTGGCATGTTTCCTTCTTTTCCTGCTCCAAAAAAAAAAAAAGTTCAGGGTCTCAGGAAGGATCGAAAACCATCATGGTTGGCTTGAAGCTTGGCTGAGGCTGCAGATGTATCTCTCGCTTCCGTCCTAAAAGACCCATCTTCCTTCACCTGCATCCATTACAGAAGAAAACACAGGGTTGTTTTCAGAAGGTAGGGACACGCAACGGTATTCCTAAAGGTCTGTCGTTTGGTGTTTTCTTTTCTGGGTGATTTCTAGCTATTTGGGAGCCCCTGGGAATGCATCTCTGTGTTTTAAAGGGTAATGCTCTTAATATAAACAGTGGCATTTAGGGGTTATGAGTATACTATACAGAAGAGTATTGTTACAGTCATTTTTAATAACGCTTTTGTTCTAATAGAAATAGCACTTATAAAACTTAAATGAATCCCTAGAGCTGATGGGAAAAGGGAGAGGTTCTTTGCCAATTATTTTTCTTCAAAAACACTTCAAAGATTAACAAAAAAAAAGACGAATCCACCCACTCCATTCATTTATTTATGAATTAATAAAAGCAAGAGAGAAATAAGCAGTTAACATGCATAGATTTCAAAATCTGGGGGGATTTGGGGGATAATGTAGTCTGACCTTCTGCCTGCCAGCAGCGGGTTTCAGGGAGGAACACCTTCGCTGCCGCCGCTGAGCTGTGGGGCTGCAGCCCAACCGCTCTCCAAAGGGCTTGTCTACACACGCGGGCCTGAAAACCCAGATGTGGACACTTCACAGTCCAAAAAAAAACTCCTTTTGGACTTTTTTCCTCCACTTTATTTCTTTTTTTTTATTATTTTACCTAAACTAGAACTCAGACGAATGACAAACTTTTTTTTTCCTACAAAAACTCTTTTGCAATTTGCTCTAGAAAAGCTCTTGTGCTTTAAATTTTTTAATATTTATTAAACCTCCATGTTCAGACAATAAAAAGATCTCTGCACGCTGATTTGCAAAGCAGCAGATGAAGGTTTCCCCACGTGCCTGGGGCATCCCTCGCAGCGGGCTCACCCCTTTCTCGGTGGGAGTCTTGGAGGAAGTCGGTACTATCCATATTGTGAGCAGGACACAAGGGGGTTTGACCTACATTAAGTTCTCTTTCCCATATTTGTTCCTTACAGCTGGGCTTTGCAGTTCAAAGGTAATTTATAAACCTCTTTTTAAATTATTTTACAGTGCTGGGAGTTGCCCTGAAACACGAGAAAAAGCTGCAAATAAACAGCGTGTTTGCACTTAGTTTAGCCCATAAAATAAATCAAATCTAGACTTTGTAGAGCCCAGTCAGTCTGTGGGACCCACTACTGCTGGGCAAAGGAAAAAAATTACCAAGATTCAATTCTTTTTAAAGAAAAAAAATTTTAAAACAAAGAATCAGACAGATGTAAGGGGTAAAAATCCATATTCTGCAGGTTTTCAATGCTGGATCGGAGGAGGAAGAAAATACATATGTGGGAATACATCTTTTACCAGGATCATGCTTCCATTCTATGCAATGATGGAGCTGTTTGTATCTGCTCTGAAGGACAAGTGGATGCTCTTTGCATGGGATGCTTTCCTGGGGTAGCCTTGGAAATGTCTTTATGTGCATCCTGACCTCCATGCTGAGATTGAGGATCTGATACCTTTCCAAATTAGGATCAGAAAACCTCAGATGAGGTTCTTAAAATGCAGCCAGCTTAGACACCACAGCTGCAAATCCTTTCTATGGTCACCGAGACCCAGAGCTCATTTAGAAGAAACTCCACTGCAATATTAGTGCCACAGAGCCTAACGTGCCTCAAAGGTGAGCTCAGCACCTTGGGCCACTCATTTTTTTTTTAGTTTCAAGATAGAGGGAGAAATTTTAATGAAAGGGAAGGATGAGAGGCAGCAATGTTATCTGGACCTGAATCTTTTGTATCTTTGACAGATTTCACTGAGATTCAGCCCACACGTTGATAAAGCTCCCCCTTCTTGATGGCTTTATTCTCTTCCATGCTGCCATAGATAACTGATTCCCACCAAAAACCTCTTTGTTCTTCAAGTAGTGCTCATTTCCCACTACCGTTTCAGACCAGAAGGGCATGGAAAAATAATAAGCACTGTGCAGTGTGTTCAAGTTAAGAACCGTGATTATCCTTTTGTGTAGTGTCCGACTTGGTATTTTCACGACACCGGTGGTTTATTTTAAGTGTGTCTCTTTTCAGGTGAGAAATGGGTGTTTACGTTTGAAGTAGGTGGAGAAAAGCAGTCAGGGCTGGTTAATCTTCCTGGGAAAGTGAGGGAGTGTGGTTGGGGGGGCATCCAATTTAAAGTCATTGAGTCTCTACCATGGGAGCATCACTCTTAAAGCCTAGATTGAATGAGAACCTCACCATCACCCCAGCGTTAGCCAAATAATGGCAAAAACATTTCAAGCTGGCTTTGTAATACCCACCTGATTCAGTTTGTCAAAGCTGGGCTTGTAAAGACACGCTCTGGCTTCAGCACCCACTTCTGGCTGCAAAATGGCATTAAAAAAAAGCCGGTAAAAATGGTATTTCTAGGTGTATAACTTGATTTCTCAAAGTGACCCTGAAAAGAGGGATGGAGATCACAGATTTTTCTTACAAGAAAGTGGGACAGCAGAAATGGGTGATGAGGGGCAGATACATCTTGCCCAGGGTTCAAAAACATGTTGGTCATGTTCATAGGTCACCTATGGATCTCACCTCCTTGAAGACCTCTTTCTGCATCTTCATCCATCGCATCTTCCAGGGCAAAGAGCAAAACTACTTGAACTGCATCGCCTCTCTGTACCATCTCATTCTCTTCTGCTTGGCATTAAAGTGTCAATATTTTGAGCCCTGTTTGATGACACTCCCAAGGTCCCCATGCCACCCGGGCTGGATCAACACCTGCCAATTCTGCACCAACGGGGCGGGGAGGAGGGTGTCAACCTGGCTGAGATGCACAAAGACACTGCAATGATAATAAATTGGCTTGTCAAAGAGGAGGGCAGATTTGCTATTAATGGAAATAATAGTAGATTACATGGGCTTTTGTCACACAATATAATCAAAGGCAGGATCAAAGGGAGGGAATATAGCAAATGGTTAGCAGGCAAGACATGCTAATGAGATAAAAACGCTAGCCTTGCCACCTCTCTGAGCATCAATCAAAGGATAATTGATACTAAATAATGTAATTTTGAGCTGTAGTGAAATGCACTTAAAACCAGCAGATATAGCTGTGAAAATGTTTTAGTTTTTCTGTTACTTTGCTGTCATTTCCATCACTTTTTCCCACTCCCCTCCATGTGGCAGCTGATTGTGTGTGGGAGCTGTCGGGGGAAGAGAGAATAAGTGAAAAAGCCCCACTTTGGCAAAATACCGGTGCACTTACACAGCTTTACCTTTGTGAAGTAAAGCCCCCGGGTCTGCCTCTGTACCAGGTCACCTCAACTCACCTGCGTTTGGGTTCGTGCGGTGAGGAGAGCCCGGCGGCGGCACCGGCACCGCTCATTGCGAAGACCCTGGGGCTGGCGCGGCGGCGGCTCTGCCACCTCCGCCGGCACCACGATGCTCTTCGGCAGCAGCTTCAGCTGGCTCAAATAAAGGCTGTTGTTTCCACCTGCCACTTTAAGTGCAGTTTAAAGCTAACCACGATTTAAATGTAAACCGATGCAGTTTAAACAATTCTCCAGTAGTAATGCAGGGAAGTGCAAAGGTTTGGCATGGTGTGGTGTCAAAGGGATGTTATTTTATTCCCTGAAGGCATGTTGGATGAAGCCCCACCGCATTTCAGTCAGCTCTGTCTAGTCCAAAGAATTCATGATAGTCTAAAATACTTTTCCCTCTGGAAAACTTCGGTATTGCCTGCTTTGTGTAAAAATAAAATGCCAGACGAGACATATCTTAAATATTTCTTAGCCCTGTCATGGCCCTTCCTATGTTTTTTAGGGCAAACCTAACCCCTGGCACTGATTTGAGACCTACCGACCACGTCGGTGCTGGCAGCTGAGGAGACACACAGATCTCCCTTCCTCCCTTGCAGGGCTCAACTTTTTTTGTTTGCCAACCTACTGTGGTACATGAAAGATGCATCTGTTACCGTTACGAGTACCAGCTCAGAGGACTCTTCAATCACCACCCAACAGACCCAGCTGTCAGCACGCGCTCGCCGGAGAGCATCTGGAGACTGTAAGCAGATGGGGGGGATGTTGTAAAGTAATTCCCCAAGATTTGAAGACAGCGAGCAGTGCAGGAAGCTGGATACTGCCTGGGGACAGCACGAGAAGAAGCCCGGCTTGGGGCAGAGCTGGCCTGAAGAGCCATTTATAGCCAGCCCAGAAGATGGCACGTGTGGAAAAGCTTGCTCAGGACACACAGCTTAAAGCAATGACAGCTCATACCAAGATATGAGCATCCCAACAGGGAAAAGCTGTAAATTAAAAAACAGAGAGCTGTCATCCTCTGAGGAACATCCTTTTGGAACTGGAGGGGGGAATCTTCATCACTCCCTCCAGTGAATGACAGCCATCAGTCGCCATCGGGCTTTGCTGGGCTAGGCTACTCGAGTACATCCGTAATTTTAACATGTTCAGATTGCAGCAAGGGCCTGGGAGTATGAAGATGCACAAATGCTTTGATGAGTGTGGGTGGAGGAGAGATTTTCTGGGGTCCAGTCACGGCTGCAAAGGACATCGGTGGTGCAGCTGATCCGTGCAAGAGCATCCCTTGCTGCCAAGGTAGGAAGAGCTCTGTGACAAATGCAATGAATGACAAGCTCAAAATAAAAATTACTTTGACGGTTGCAGATCTGATTTTTTTTCTACTTAGAAGTTCCTTGTGGCAAAATTAATCAAATCAGCATGTTCCCCAGAAACTTTTTGTTTTGTTTATTTATTGCAATGAGTTTGGCTGAGCAGCTTCCCTGCAGAAAGACGACTGTTCTGTGTCATGGAAAATAAATAATGAAAAATAAAGGATCTTTTCTCCTACATTCCCAGCCCTTCTTTGCTGACTGATGCCAAAGGCAATTACCAAGGCTAAATTAAGACTAATTTTGCCAGATCTCTTCTGAAGAACCTTGGAAGCACTTTTTCACCTGAGGATGCCCTGGGGGGTTAGATAACACAGGAGAACATACGAGATCCAGGTTCGTGTAACGTATGGCCCTCAGTGTCAGCTCAACACTACATCAATATGAGATGAGGGAGGGATAATAAATGGGTCCTGCTCAGTTACACTTTCAGAAACAGCAGCACAGCCTGAATTTCAGAATTTCTCGAATGCAGCCGCTAACCTGCCTCCCGCCTTGTCTTTTGAAGCTTGCTGACCCCCGTGTGCCGAATTCCTCTCCTAGGATGCATTAAAATCCACCACGCTCTTTGCCTCTGCCCCGGCTCCTTGGTGAACATTGCCACGTCTTCTCCTCCTTGCTTTCCTCTCCCCTGGTGTTACGGTTGTTTTTTGTGCCCTATTTTCCCTGCGGTCAAAGGCTGAGCCTGCAGCTTGTGTCCCACGTAGCCAGGCCAACTTTCAGCTCACCCGCTTGGATGCCGCTGGTGGCAGAGAGTGGCACATGCTGCAAAGCCAACCGCCGCTGGTGTCGGCACACATACGAACTCACATGTCTCTGCCTACACCTATTATAGAGACGGACCCTAAGCAACTTGTCTTCTGCAGCTCCTCAACATCTGTTGAGGTCAATGAGCAGGGATGTTGAAACACTAAACTGGAATTTAATGAAGCCAGAATGTTCTTAAAATTTTGTCCAAGCTGTCACATGAGCTATTTTCACACTGAGGCCATATTTCAGTGGTTCATGCAACTCCTAAGTCCACCTGGGTGTAAAGGAAATCAAGAAAAGTAGGGTTTGAGATGGGATCACGTTCCTGTGCTTGATCTGTCAGCTTTAAGGCAACTCGGTGCCAGGAACTCCTCATTTCTGGAGAGCACAATTACCTATGCAGGATTGCTTTTTATAGATGCCTTCATCTCCTTTAATCATTAAAAAAAAAGGAAGGCAAAATGTACACAGGCAGATCCAGTGAGATTCTTGTGCTCTGCTTAGACAATTGCTACCAATTTGAAGTGTCGGCGCACATATGCTTAGAGAGCGTGTGAACATCAGCATCGTTTCACATGAGATGCTTTGGTCAAGGTTTTGCATATACTGAAGTGTCTATATTTCCCAGAACAGAAGGATTAGTTTCCTGGGCATCTCATTATATGGTTGTGGTTGTTATGGGGATGATGAAGGTAAGTGATTTATGAATGTAAGAAAGGATCCAAGCAGTTTATTCCATTTATAGCCACGTGTACGGCCGGTGCATTCAAGACACATCACATAAAACACAGGCGCGAAATACCAACAGCCACGTTGTGAGTAGAGTTTCTCAGCTGGTTTTGGTGAAAGGACCTGATAAGGCACAACAGACTTCTACCACTCTTACCAAGGGGAAGAGACTCACAGTGTCTGGGGTTCATTTTCTGGAGCAAAAAGAAGAGTGGAAAAAAATGGTTCAACTCAGGCCAGAACAAAAAGATAGTGTTTCTTCCTGAGTTCCCAGTTAATTTGGGGTGGAAGGGGTGAGTCTTTTTAAAAATTCTTCCTCTGTTCCTTCTCCCATCCCATTTTCATCTATTCTGAAGTGAAATAATAGCGCTGCAAACCAAAAAGCCAGAAGCTACATTTTAATGGTGTTAAAAATAAAACATTTTCAAGTGGTTGATGTCTTCCTCGTGTTGTTTTTGTCAATAAAGCTTCAGTGGTGGCTTGCATTCAGAATGAGTGGGTCTTGGGGTCTACCCAAGAGGGCATTTCCTAGTAAATCTACTACTGTCTGGAAGAAAAACACCAGCCCGGGTCTCATTCTCATTGTTTTTATTTGCTTTCATGAGTACAGCTGAGAGCTGGAGGACAACAGTTGCTGCGCTGGCTCTGCTCAAGCTGAGAGAGAGAAACCGAGGTGAGAATTTTATATAACTTGCCCGTAGTCATACAGCAGATACGCTGCCAGACGATGGCTGAGCAAGGTATATTTAGAAGTGAGTTAAATAGAGCGTTCAGCCACCTGGGATGGGAGCAGCAGCTCCAAGTGCTGCTTGAAATCACACATGTGGGCTCACAGTGGCCACTGGCCCCACGACTCCTTGCATGGAGATGGATGGAGGTACCCGGGGTGTCCTTGCTCCATGTTTGCTCTCCAAACGTCTTCCAGGTGTCTCATCCGGCACGATGCTCAGATGGAGTAACTCACGACAGCCTGAACCTCCTCCGGTTTTGACACTGAGGGAATTTTTTTGCAGAATAAAGTGTCCTGTAGGAAATGTTTTCAAGCTGTGGGAGTCGAAATAGAGATTAAACATAAAAGAAAGATAAACTGCTGCATCTTAGAAACGCGATATCTGTGCTCGGCCCATGTCTAATGAAGTGATTTGTGTAAAGCCTCCGGGGAGAGGCAGTGAATATTGCTGCTCTTCCAACTCAACCCTGGAGCCAGCAGCTTTGAATATCAGCTTTATTTCTTGGAAATAAGGAATCAAGAGGGCGATGCTGTGAAGTGGGAATGGTTGGGATAGATCCTGGAGTCAGGGGCAATTAAACTCTGCTTAAAAATTCCCCTTTCTTTCCCTTCCCATCCCTGTTCAAGGCTTCTTGGCTGGAGTGAGACGGTCTGTAAGCTACAGATTGTGTGTCATTCTCCAGGGCCTTTTTTACCTGCTTGTTTGCTCTTTTTTAGCATACGTTTTGAAGGTTTCTGGATGAGCCTGTGTTTTATTGATCAGGCTGCTCTCAGCTCCTTTTCTCCAGCCCTTCATTAAAGCTAGGATCACACTTTCTGAAGGTCTCCCTCAAGGCTTCTTGCTTGTGGAAATTGTATGTTTATGGCTGAGGTAGTTGGACTTGAGACCACACTTGATATTTCTCTTTTTGTTTAGTGTGGAGATGCTCTATTTACCATGGATTTTCTTTTCACACTTGTTTTCCCCTGGCCTTCAGAGGGGGGAAGATGTTGGCTTCATTGATTAGAGTATTTTGGGTTTCATTTCATGTCTTTAAAAACAAATGTATGAGACGTGGGATCTTCTGGGTTTTTCCTTTAGAGTGAAAAAGGTCATGTTAATTAGCCATCCTCATTACGACAAGCAGCGCTAAGGACCAAGTGAAGAATTCGTTCTGTTCCTGCCTGCGTGTGGGAGTTTGTATGATAAGGATACTCCGATGCACACAATACAACCGTTGTAATGTCTTCAGACTGTTATGTAAACTGAATAACATGTCACTCTCCTCCTTTTTTCTCTATTAAATTAAACTAACTGAAGTTTGAAGGGGGAAGGTGGAATTAACTCTTAAATACGGGACACAAACAAGAGTCATTCAGGAAAAGGTCCATCAGAGTTTTCCCTGTCCTCTAAAACAAAGTGCTGAGAGTTACCTAAAACAAATATTCATCAGCTGCAAAAAGCCAGAGCTTCCTTTATCTTTGTAAAACCTCTTTGTTCTGCTCATTTGGGGAAGGTGTCTCATTTGAAAAACACCTCCACTCATTTAGAAAGGAATGAATCAGGATAATAAATAGTACCCCCTTGCCATTCATTGAACTGGGAACACTTGAATTTTATTTTTTTTTCTCCTTCCAACTGTTATAAAATAGACCAAAAGAGGGCTATTTTAGATCAATAATCTTTTTTTTTCCTCTCTCCCTTGATATTCCAGGTCAGCTGGCAAATGGAGAATTATTCTTTGCACAGTTCTAAAAAGCTCCCGTTATCACCCATCTGAGACGGCCACTTGCCCCAGATAAGGGAACCGCTGTCTGAGCGAATGGGTAATAAAGTGAATTGTTTTTGGAACAAGCAGCCGTCAGGTTTGCCCTTGACGGTACCTTCTTCCTCGCTGCATCCCGGCCCCACGTTTGGATGCTTCAGCTCGGGGATGAGCAGCACTTGGTCCCTCTCCATTCCCTTTGTTCATGGTTTTTCTGCTTGCTTTCAGCCCGAGCCATTCATGCCGTGCTCCTCCGTGTCAGAAATTCATTAACTAACTTTGCATTTTGATGGTAGACGTGGAAATACCATCTGCTACCCAACGGCTGTGCTTTCTCATCTGCCCAAATCCTGCCGAACTCCGCCAATGTCACTGAGATTGGTTGAGCTGCGACTCGCTTTCCTGTTATTAGCAAATTAAGATACACTTCCCGCTGTTGATTTCCTCATCTAAACACTGCGCTGGGAACAGAAATAACCCTATTACTGGGCCAGGATATAATTTAGCCATAACACTAATCTTTGCTGGTCTGAGACGGGGTGTTATTCTGCATCTGTTGTTATTCTCCATAGCCCTTATTCCTAAAGCTGGGGAAATACATTTCCTTATCAAACAGCTTCATTTAAGTCTAATTAGATAGAGGCCCACAGGTGACTCAGTCTAATATCCTCCCCTCCGTTGGTGCTACCTTAAGTACCCCAGGACGTGTGCTTGAGGAAGCCTTACTGCAGGAAAAAAAGCTCAGCTCCAGCAGAGAAAAAGTCAGTTTATTCGTGCATCCTTCTGCGCTAAACGCAGGCCAGGCAGCGATTTCCACGCTGATGGGGAGCATCGGAAACCATGGGGAATAGCACTGGAGCCATGATGGGCTTCCCGTTGAGCGAGATACGGCTCAGGGTAATGGTATCAGCATCTGCCTCCTCGTAAAGATCCAAGGTCCTGATCAGCACCAAGACATGGGGGAAAAGTGAGCAGTTCAGAGCAGGACTTCTGACGGTTTGGGGAGGGATTTGAAGGGCCCTTGTTGCTCCCTCAGGGTGCAAGAGGTTCATAAGGTGTGAGGGGAAGATTTTCCTAGAGTGGGGTTTGCTTTGCCATGTTTCGGGGTCAGCCAGCGGCTGGAAGCTCTCCTTACAGACATCAACTGGCACATCTCCTCCAGAGAGAGGTCAGCCCTTGGCCGTTGCAGCTTACGTCTGGCTATGAGGGTGGCATTCATCTAGGTAACAGAAGGGCAACCTGAATTTTAGATAGGGAAAGCAATGCCCCCAATATGGTACTGCTCAGGGAATAAGTTGAGCAAGTACGTTAGGCTCAGGCAACCTGCTCTTGGACATCTAACGTTAGCAGAGATGCTGGTGGGTGGAAGGACTCAAAAAAATTGGGCACTAACCACACCCCCAATCTCCCTTCCCCACTTTTCATGAGCCAGATCATCTCTACCCGCTCGATCCCTGTCCATCGCTCCGGTGCTTTCCTGCAGCAGGGTATTACTGCAGACAGGTTGCAGAGGGGTTGGAAAGGTAAAAGAAGCTGGTAATTACCTCATTTGCATCCTTTTCCTCCTTACAGTGGACTGGATAACAACTTCACGTGAGTGAAGGATGGTTAGTGGGAGTAAAGCTCGCAGGTGCCAGCTGGGAATGTCACCCACATCAGTGGCTTTAGACAAAGAGGAGGGTTCATCTCCCTCGTTTCGTCTGAAATAACGAGGATTTCAATCACCTGGCTCCTTGGAGGGTCTGATTTCATCTCATGGAGACTCACGTGGCCCTGAGCAGGTCCCAGTGCCTGGTGGTGACCGGCGGGATGTGGTGCTCGGTCCCTCTCCACGTGCGTTCTTGGCAGCAGGGACTGTTGTCCTGACGATACAATTAAAGAAGGCAGCGAAAGGAAGGGTTTCTTACGAGAAATGACCACGAATGAGAGTCAGGTTTCTTGAAAACACGTGACTCCTGTTTTCAGTCCCTTGTCACAAAGCCAGGACTTGTAGGTTCAGCACAAATGCGTTTGCAGCTTTCATTTGAGTATCTCACTTGCTCGTATTGGCCCGGAAGGGCTTTGGGAACTTGGTGAAATCAGTGCTTTTCTGTGAATTGCTTCAGCCTCAAAGAAGCTGTGATTTCCAGTGTTCTCCAGGACACGTAGGAAACCCGAATATTGCTGCTGGGAGGGTTTGGGGTTCTTGACTCTACCTGGATTATTTTGCAGAAGCAAAAGGGCTGCCCTGAGTGCAGGCAAAGGGATCAGAGACCACAGAGGATTTCTCCTTGGAGACGCACCTGAGGTCAAAGCAACCTTTACCCCCTCCAGAACTCAATTAGCAAAAACCAAGAGTAAAATGAACGGCATGAACCCCCCCCTCCCCGACCCCGCTCGCAGCGTAACCCGGCGCAGGGCCATTTCGGTGGGTGCGAGCGTGCCAGCAAGCATCAGTCAGAAGCCAGACTGCTCAGCCTCCGATGACTTCCAGTCGACTTGGTTATTATTATTTTTTTTAGCCCAGGCAATGCTCACAAAACCTCCTTGGGGGCTTCAGCTGAGCTGTGAATTCGTCGGGCACTCACGGTATTCCCAGTGCTGGAGGCAGCTGCTTCGCCG
>NW_010554390.1:40625-46454 GCF_000687285.1 Phaethon lepturus | reverse complement strand
GGCGGCGGGGCGAGCGCGGCCGCGGGAGCTGCATCCCTGCCAGGCTCCCGCGGGATGCTTGGTGCCGATTGCTCCCACGGGCTTCAAATCCCTGTGCTCTCCCAAAGGGAGATGCCTCTCAAGGCTCTTTTAAATCCCAAACCTTGCTTCAACCTTGTCCTTCCAAGCAGGTACCTCCGCCGGCGAAAGAGCCGTCTCCCATCACGCGCTCTCGCCTGCGTCCTCGCCGCTCCCGGCTACCGATCCGGGTCTCCTCCGGCGATAATTCTCTGAGGTCACGGGATCAAGCGAAGCAATTTAGAATAAATTGTGGTCGCCTCAGACTTTTGCATTAAACCCTGAACTTTGGGAGCTTCGCTGCACTGAAAATCGTGGCGATGCCCACCCGGCGGGGGGTGGGATTTGTATTTATTTATATCCAAAGCGCTCCTTACTGTGCAACCTGCGGAGGCTAAGGAGATCAGCGGGAAGGAGGGGAGAGTGGAGGGAGCAAGGAATATGTCTTTGGCCTTTCTTTCCTCTTTTAAAACCCAAAGGCAACGCTGAGTTTAACGGCCTCTGCTCGCTCAAGAGGCCAGCGGGCGGTGGAAATTCAGCAAAAGGGCCTTTAAGGGGGATTTCTGCTTTGCAGGGTCTGTCTCTGAAACTCTTCCCTGGAGTTTGTGCAATACGACTGTAGCCGGAGGCCAGGTCCCGGCTCAGTGCTGCTGCCGACGCACGCCTGTCTGCTCTCCTTGTGGTGTAAATAAGGTGGGGAGGACCTCCAGGGACCCCAAAAATCAGGAGATAGCGGAGAAGGCATGAGCTCAGACAAATCTCCGAACATCATCTGCTTTCAGCTTGCTTATGCTATTGGGGGGTAGAGGGGAGGAGGCTAAAAGTAATTATTTATTTATATTTCATCTTGGCATCTTCTGAAATAAATTTTTAATTCTATGTTGAAATTTGGATTTTTAAATAAAAAAGCTGAAAAATCACAGGTTAGTCACCCCTTTTCTTCCAATTTGCTGAAATACCTTGGATCTCACTCAGGGTTCTGGAAAACTTTAGATACCAATGGAAAAAGGAGTTTATTTTGCACGCCTCTTGCCCAACTCACCGCAAGAGCCACAGCTTCCCTTCACACATACTACGTGTTGGTCTGGATTTAAGTGATGATGGAATTAGAGTCCATCTCCACGACATGCCCATCTGCTGCTGGTTCGGTGACCTACATGAGGTGAAATGAGATGTGCTGGTCTCCATCCAGCTCCTGGAGTGGGCACGTTGCCCCATCGTAAGCATGAAGGAGTGTTGCCCAGCCTAAGCGATGTAAAATCCCATCACGACAGGCACGAGAGGCACCTTTTTGGTCCCTATATCGTAATTCAATCGTGTTTCAGGCTGGCTTTTGCATACGTGAGTCAGAAAACGTACAGAAAATGGAAATAAAAAATCATACATCTATTCCCACTCACCTGAATTCAGATGCTGTTTTATTTTAGGAAAGCCCCAAATATTGTGAATTTGGTGATACTTGTGCATCCATGGCTTACATCCCAGCTAGAATTTGCAGACCTACAGATGTGTTTTTCTTTCCTCGTATTCCCAACCCATGCCTTTTAGACCAGATGGAAAGCTTACCCTTCCCAATCCAGTGCTATCTCTGCATGTAAATGAAGAAATTTGAGCTTAAAACCTGTCAAATCAACACCTTCCCCCAGGATTAAATTGACTTTGAAAGTGTACGTTTCAAAAAATACCCAAACAAACAGGAAAAAATCCCAAAAGGAAAAGAAATAATAACCTCGGTGTTTTCTAATACGCACACTAAACAACTCCTTAAATCTAAATGAAATCTATATTGCATTCATTCGCTATTTTTGAGCTGAGACTGGGCTAGTTTGGATCCACATTCATCCAAATTTCATGCTTCTCCTTTGAACCCAGCTTAACTGAAATGTTCCTTTTCTTTTTTTTCCTCCCAGTTGCCTTACGGTGGGTTTTTGAAACTCAAATCAAAGCAACAGCCTACATGGAAGGAAAGAAAATGACTGTCCTGTGTCCTTGTCCCCCTGCATATAGTTTTGGGCACGATGCTTTGTGATGGCCAGGATTTGAGTATCACCTTCCCTAGGGACCCAACCTGCCAAAATCCCACTCTGTTCAATGGACCAAAGGGAGAAATCTTGGGTTTGGGTGTTTTGAAGAATGCTGTAGGACACGTACAATCTCCCAGTCACATCACTGCTGGGGATTTATTTCTGTACCTCTGAAATTTGCATCTGTGACAACAGGTTTGGGTGAATTTGGTGTATTTAATCTCCCTTCCACACTGGGCTTGAGCGTCCTTTCCCTAGTGATAAGGTGCCCACAGCACTCTTCTTCTAATGGACATGTATTTTTGCCTCTTTCACTGTAAAAAAGGAAGATGGTTCCTATTCAAAATGGCTTTCACTACCTCCACAGGCAATGCAGGGCATCTGCACACACCGACCATCCTTCGTGTCATCTTCAGTTTGTCAGGGAGGGAATTAGGAAGACGTCTCCTGGCCCATTCAGTTCCTGCTGGGACATCTTTGCCACCAGCCACCGCTTTGCAGTGTTAAGAAAACCAGACCTGGGATGTTTTCCCAGTGGATTTTTTTCCCTTCAGTTTGCTGCTATGAAATGCAGCACGTTGGATCAGAGATTTGGAGATGTGGCTCCAAAGGGCACCAAAATTTCATCTTTTTCTGCTCCCTAATGGTATTTATGTGAGTGCTTCCGTGGTGTGGATGGGATCCCCACGGCAGCACCACAGGCAGGGGATCTGCCTCAAAACTTGAAAGACCTTTGAAACATCACCAAATTTTGCCTGATATCGCCCAAACCGCTTCCCAAATTAAGTGGGAAGCCAGCAGACAGACAGACACCCTGCGCATCACCACGAGCAGGACCAAGGGGGAGCCCCTGCAAGATCCCTGATGGACCAGAGAGGGAAACCGCAGAGGCGACAACTTTTATTTAAATTACCTGTGGCTGGCGGGGCTCTGAGCATCGCCTGTGTCCTGCGGACACAATTCGAAATACAAGCCCGAGCAAAGGAGCAGATGGACAGCAGTTGTTTCGCTGTCTGCCTGCACCTGCCAAATGAGCTTTCTTCCCTGAGCCACAGCGGCTTCCAAGTGCTCTTGAAAGCAGAAGGAGTTGGCAAGCTGGCTGCTGCCTCCCCGCGCCGCCGACGTGATGGAGCGGGATTTTGGGAGCGGCATTGGGGAAGATCATTGGAGCTGCGTTGGCTCGTTGGAGGGGCTGGATGCTGAGGGGAAGAAGGATTTGAGATGCGGATGGAGAGGTGTCTTAGAGACCTGAACCTACAAACCCTCTCGTGTCGATGAGGCAAGGATCCAGTTACCGCATCAAGGGCATTAGGGGACGATTCCCACCACAGTATTCAAGGCTCATCCATTTGCACCAGGGAGGATTTCACAGGTCTGAGGCTATTTATTATACGAGTTTGCTCATCCCCAGAGGTCTTGGCTTCACCCCTGTAAAAAACCAAGATCCCAAACCATCACGGGCTATTTCTGCAGACATTTTGATGCAAACCCTGGCCCCGCTGAAGCAAGTTTTGTTATCAGCTTAATAGGGCCAAGACTTCAATTCATCCTTGCAATAAACTAGAGAAATGTTGTTGGTCTTGCGTTTTCTAATCAAATAAGATTTTTTCTCATAGAGGAGGCCGTTCGCTAGCCCTGAGATAGCCGCTCGGCCTCAGCATGTGGAATTACAGATACTGCCGGTGCCTATTAACTGTACAAATCTTTGCATTGATAACTAAGGGAGAGATTTATGTCTTAAAATGAGAAATGCTATCCCCAACAACAAAATTGAGCCCGTGGATCAATCCAAATCAGAGTCTGTTGAGGAAGTAAATGAGGCAATTGGCATTAATTGGCATTTCTGGCATTTTAGCAGCCTGCCAGGAATGCTGGGCCAGAGGGATGGAGCTTCTCCCTTGACCTTGGGGGGCTCCTGGCCAAGGTCAAGCCATTTTTGGCAAGGTATTGTGGAATATTTGTGGAGTTTCCTTGGTGGCACGTTCTGGCACCTTCAAGGAAATAAATCAAAAATCTACTCACAGGGCTAAATGCGCTTTAAAAACAGCCTCTTGCTTTTGCATATCAATTGGATAATAAGCCACAAACTGGATTTTCTCAGATTAATTCCCCTGCACTTCATTTACTTGCTGCTTTTTATCCAGCAGCCTTCTATCCCTGGGCAGGTAGTGGCAGCTACGGGCAGGATTTCTCTAAATGCAACTGCTCCTGGGGCATCATCATGCCACGTCCTTCCTAGCACCCCAAAAAGTCAAGATCATCTGGGCTGGCACCCCAACATAGTACTCAGCCTGGATGTCTGCCATGTGTTTTTAAAGGAGTAGCTACTTTGCTGCTTTTATTTGCACACGTGCACCCCCGACCCCACTTCTTGGGGTGCCCTTGGGTAAGATGTAGAAGGCGGCAGGGGGCTGGGGAAGTCTCGTAGTCTGAGCTCTTGTCCCCAGGCCATCAAATCTACCTAAACTATTCCTGACAGCTGCTTGTCTAAACTATTCTTAGATGGAGAGTCGACAGCCTCCCCAGCTAATCGTTTCCCTGTCAAAGCTGAGCTGTGCTGGTTCTCTCTTCCTAATGTGCCCTGGAGAAAATTATAAAACATCGCTAAAACTTCGTAGATGTTTAATCTCCATTACGAAGGAGTCCTCAACTGCTGGATGGGTAATGGATGGGTCTCAAGACACGGCTCTGCTGGTCCCGGGAGATTTGGGCTGTTCTGCAAAGCTCCATCTCCCCCAGACACGTGGCTAGGGCAAAATCTCATCCTCTCAGCTTTCGTTAAGAAGGTAGCACTTTTTTAGGTTTTACAGCTGCATAAAAAAGGCCTGGGATGACCTACCTGGTTCCTAAAGCCTCAGAAAGCAAATTAACCCAATCTTGCAAACCTCTGCTCAGCCTTCATGTCACCCAGCGCTGGGCACTTCCCAGCAAGGAATAAGCAGCCTGACCAAGCATCCCTTTGCCGTTCAGAAAGGAAACCCAAATGAATAAGGAAAACCTTGAATTTCCTGGTTATTTCCGAGTCGCCCAGTGGGATGCAGCGAGAGCTCGGAGCAAACAAGAAGGATTCGCCCTGTCCTTTGCCTCTAGCTGGCCGGGTTTGTTCGGATTTGCAAACCCAAAGTTTATTTGCCGTGAAATGAAAAGAAATTGTCTCTTGGGAGACTGGAAGGGCTCCAGAGAAGAGCTGCTGCCATGAGAAAAGCTTTGTAAGCTGACCCATGTGGGATGAGGTCAAGGGAAGTGAGAAGGGCCAGCCCCGAGCAGGAGATTGCTAATTCCTGCTCTGGGCTGTGGCTATAAATAAAGACCAGGATCTAAGAAAAAAAAGGGAAGGGTGACTTGGTTTATTCTCCTTCATCAATGAGAGCCGACAGCTTTAAAGAGACACGAGAACAATATAGATAATAACAAGTTTGGTTTCCTAGAAATTAAGGCTGAGCTAAAAGCAGAGCTACCAGCTCAGGCAGCTCAGCTGACGGGGGTTACCATCATCTGCTGGAACTTGCTTTTAGGCCTGAGCCCTCCGTGTCATTTGGGCACGTGCAAAATGAAGCTAAAAAAAAAAGCTTTCTGCCCAGATTTTCCCTCTTCTGCCCATTTCCAAGGAGAACTGCTGGGCTTGAGTAAGAAATGCAAAGAACGACGAGGCTGCAAAGGAAGAATGAGCTGGGTCAGAAATGTTACAGCCTCTCTGGGTCCCTGCCAGGACCATTTTTCCCCCTCCCGGCAGTATATTCCTGGCGTG
>NW_010554390.1:17964-40223 GCF_000687285.1 Phaethon lepturus | reverse complement strand
GCTGGCCGCTCCCTCCCGAAACGGCATGAGAAAGACCCAATGGCTTTCATGGAGGAGACAACTGTTATTAGAACCCCACATGCTCACTCTGGTTTCAGAGGGATTTCTCAGGTCTGAGGGCATCTACGCAGCCTCAGAGATATGAGATGAGCGACTCACCGGATATTCATCCTTCCCATCACGCAAGGGTTGTGCCCCCGTTGGCTATCATCAGCTCTGCCCTTCTCCTGCATTGCATTTCTTGATGGTCCCCATGTCTTGCTGCTGCCACGGCCCCACGGCGCTGCTGTGTATTTGGCAGCCGCTGAAGTCCTCTTCTCTCTGCTGAAGCCATTATAGATCTCGCCGAAGCTGGGCACGGTGGCCGCAGCGTCTCTCACTGCAGATGCCAGCAGGGATGTTACCAGCAAGACACTGGGGAGCCGCAGAGGTGGGATGAGCCTCAAAGGATGTGGGAGTCCTCATCTGCACCCAGGTCAGAGAAGGTCAGAGAGGAGCACACGTGGAGAGGACCTGACGGTGTCACCTGGCAAACGCTCTGGTCACCAAAGAGGGGACTGCAAACAGACAGCAACAAATCTCATCTCCCGTCCTCATTGCTGACTTAGGAACAAGAAAAGTGAAAGGCACAACCAAAATTATCCTTTTCCTTATCCAAAGTGGTTGACAGTTGATGTTTCGCTCCAAAAAAACCCAGCAACTGCCCTCAAACCCTGCTCTCCTCGTTCAGGGGGAAAGCTGCTACTTTTTGTGGGATCTTTGCTTGTAAAGTCTTGTACCTTTCTGGGAAAAAGTGCATTTTCTTTTCTTATCACAGACTGAAGGTTTTTTTCTCCTATACGAGAAACTGAAGGTTTCTTGTGTTTTATTGCATTAACTGGACTGCAGGGAGAGGAGAAAGTACGTTTAATGTTCCAGGTAGATGTCCAAGAAAAATCAAGAGAGTCCAATAAATGGAAACTCAAACAGCTCAGCTTGCCTCTTTCCGCTGTAAAGCAATCAGGTTCAGCAAAGGTGAAGCAGCTTATTTTGTTCCTTTTTTTAAAAGCAACTGTCTTGATCCAAGAAAAGCAGCCACAAGAATCCTTAATTGTCAGGTGCTGAACCCAGCATAGGTCATTGCCTGTGGGGGGGAAAACAAATATAGTGGTGATTTTGCAACCTGTCCCCCTTTCTGCTGTAATTCTGCCTGGTTTGGTTCATTTTTAGAGGCTATGGGTTCATTTAGAGCTGATGATGAGCCAGTGTTGCCTTTGCAGTGCAACCAGGTGAGTGCAACCAGCTTGCTAAGAGCCTGAGCGTTTTTTCGCCAGCTGAAAAGAGGGGAAAAAAAGGGGGATTTAAAGAGCTGGAGCTTCAGCAGTTGGGTTTTAGGCAGGAGGTGGGATGTGGAAGAGAGGTGTTAGGCCAGTCTGGGGAGACATCAGCCCTCTGCAGTCATCCAGCGTGGAGCACATGGGTTACGCGCATCGCCCCGGGCCCCGGCTGGCACCTACTTACCGCACTGTCTTCTCCTCAAAGAGGAGGCTGTCACGCCTGCCTGCTGCCTTGACATGACGTTGCCTGTTTTTCTGCAGCAGGGAATCCTCTCTCAGCTTCTTTCTCACCTCTCCACGTGTTTTTGGTGGGTTTTTTTTCCCATTCTCCCTGTGGTTTTTAAGAGATAAGCAAGCAGATGCAAGAAGGAAATCAGTACATCACCTTCTTGATGCATTTCCAAGCACGGCGTTTCAAGGCTCAGGCACTAAAGAGGCTCTGGGGATCTGTCAGAGGTACCTTCACCCTCATCATTAAACATTCACTTTGCCTATAGCTCTAAGTCAAGTGTCCCATAACCTTTGAGGCCAAGTGATGCGCAGTGGTTTGCACGTGGCTCAAGCTTAAGGCTTCATGTTAATGGGGAACTATGGGGCCAAAAGATTTCCACCCTTCTCACTTTGAAATTAGATGAAGCGTTCTGGATCTGATAAATGCCATGGCCTCTCCATCACCAGCAGATGGACAGACACCACATTGCTGCCAGTTGTGTTAGGGATGCCTCGACAGGCATTTCTCCTCACCTTCCAACAGCCCCTCTCTTCCCATATACATTTATAAAGTGAGATGAAAATAGTTTTGTGTTGTATTAGACCCCATGAATAATGCACTCGCAAAATGCCTCAGTGCGACCGAGCATGTTTCATCCCATCAATATGATAAATGCAGGTACAGTTGTTTTAATTGTTGAGATCATGTTACAGTGAAAACACATCTATGCCTAGCCTGGGGGAACATTAACGTTGCCCTGATCCTGACAAACCAGCTCATTCACACACCGCCGTTCTGCCGCCTTTAGCAGAAGAGCTGGGCGCAGCCAGCATGGGTTGGGTCCAGCGAAGGGTGACGCTTAGGTCCCCGCAGTTTCAGCCAACAGCCTGCGAAGCTGAAACTGAAATTGAGAGCTGGGCACCGCCGTCTGCCCCAACCCATCCATAAGTTCATGGATGATCCCAAAACCCAGAAAGATGCTCAAAGCTGGTATAGGGTTTGTCTAGAAATAGGGTTTAAAGGTTGTCTGTCATAGTCTTCGTGCCACCCAAAAGATCACACAGGGGGACCATCCCCGTTGCTGCCCCCCATCCTGGCCGATGTGGCGGGCATCAGCCCTTCTTCGGTTTGGACCCACAAAATCCCCACGGGGCAAAGGGCCAGGCTGGATGCCTGGCGGGAGCCACGGCAGCTCTGCTTCCCACGCCATGTTATTTTGGCATTTCGGCCGCCGAAACGGGGCGCAGGCCAGAGGCAAGAGTAAAATATCTCTGTAATAAACTGAACCATTTGGCTCTTTGAGCCGATGCCAGCTTTTATAACAATTTCCATCTTAAGCCGGCTCAATACATATTTAATGAAATCTTCTATAAAACCTTTAACAGCCTTCAATTCATTTCAAGTGGTAAATGAGTCAGCAGTTTGAAATGATGAGCAGGATTCAGATTCCGCTGTCGTTACTTAAGGAGAAGAAGTGATTCTTTTTAAATGCTTTTTCCTCTAAATAACATTTCTTTTTCTTCTTTTTTTTTTTTTTCCTCTTCTTGCTGCCGGCATGACGCTGCTCCATCAAGGTGAGGGCAGGCACAGAGGCACGAATCCCCCAGTACGGGTACCGTCCCTCTGCTCCTTGCAGCCAGACCTTGCCAGCCCAGACTGACGTATCTGACTGTCCCTTGTCCGATCTCTTGGTCAGGTCAGCTCCAAACATGTTTCATCTCTCCCTGCCTCGGTTTCCCCATTTGCTTAGTGCTACCGACCTCCTGCAAGGCGTTTTTGAGAGCTCTGGAGGGAGATCCGAGCTATTAGTGCAGCCCAAATGCCTACAGCATGGGATGTGAAAGCGTTTGTGAGGGGGACATCTCATGCACCAAGCATAGCCCACCTGAGGAGCAATCACCCGCCCTGTTATTCCAATTTTCCCTTGATATCAGACAGCGAAATCCTCTAAAGAGTTCAAGTCACAAAGGCAGGCAGATACCAGCTGTGTAATCACAGCTACATGGTACCTGCTCATTTGAATAATGAAATGGCATCTTTGTTAAAGGCAAGGAGACTTCCAAGTTGTCTTGTTCCGCAGCTCACCTATGAAAGCCAAGCAAGCTTTGCAAAACATTTCAATTCTCTTGATCACTGTAATTACTGGATGGGATCCAGCGCTGCTCTCTGGCTCGTGCGTGCCTGCAGGTTAGACAGAAGGGGTGTGGGAAAAGGCTTTAAAATAAAGCCAATCATGGCTTGCCTTTTTTTTTTTTCCTAAAGGCCTTTATTTTGCATTATATTGATTTTTCTCTCATCCCAGCGGCTCGCCGCAACGCAAAGCAAGCATCTGCCGGCACGGGGATGGGTCAGGTCATTTTTGGTTGGGGTGAGCTGAGGTGTGTGAAGGTGTGTGTCACTGGCTGTAGCGTATCATGGAGCCAGGAATCTCCATAGGGAGAAAGTGCCTTTAACTATTGCTTTTAAGTTTCAGTGAGTGGGTGATGGTGGCACACAGCCTAATGCAGTCCTCTGGACCGCAGTCAACTGCTGGCTCTGCCATAGACCATGTGGCCGGGGTCGACTCACCTAAAGCAATTTGATGGCAGGTTTTCTAGCACCCCCATGGCTACAGTCATTCAGCATTTCCAATTAACTTTTTGCATTTAAATGGCCTGCATTCTGCTGAATTCGTATCAGACGCACGACGGGCGGCCGTCCCCGCTAGTTTTATTCTGGTGCCGCTGGGAACCGGCAGCCCCGGTAGCAGCTTTCTGGGCAGGTTTGTGCAAGGTCTATAGTTGGGGGGGTTATATAGGGAGGAGAAGTGGGCGAATTAAACATGGCTTGGAGAAGCTGAACTGAGGAGACAGCTTGGACCCTGGTATCTGGTACCTTATTGCAGCCTTCCAGGACTTAAAGGGGGCTGATAAGAAAGATGCGGGCAAACTTTTTAGCAGGGCCTGTTTCAATAGCACAAGGGGTAACGGTTTTGAACTAAAAGAGGGCAGATTTAGACTAGGTATAAGGAAGAAATTTTTCACGTGAGAGTGGTGAAACCCTGTCCCAGGTTGCCCAGAGAGGTGGTGGATGCCCCATCCCCAGGAACATCCCAGGTCAAGCTGGACGGGGCTCTGAGCAACCTGCTCCAGTTGAAGATGTCCCTGCCCATGGCAGGGGGTTGGACTAGATGGCCTTGAAAAGTCCCTTCCAACCCAAACCATTTTATGATTCTATGATTCGATGATCTGCTCATGCTAAGTGCCAGGTGAGGTACGGATCAGTCTGATGGGCCAGCACTCCCTGCGTACAGCTAAAGTTTTGAGTGGCCATGGTATGTTATGGTATGACCAGAAAAAAAAAAAAGAAAATCACAGAATCACAAAGGTTGGAAAAGCCCTTTAAGATCATCAAGTCCAGCCATCAACACAACACCACCACACCCAGTAAACCATGTCCTGAATTGCCACATCCACACGTTTTTTGAACATTTCCAGTGATGGTGACTCCACCACCTCCCTGGGCAGCCTGTGCCAATGTTCGACCACTCTCTCAGGAAAGAAATTTTTCTTAATATCTAGTCCAAACCTCCCCTGAGGAGGGGAGGTTTAGACCTTCCACTTGCTTAAATCCACTTGCTGCCCTCAAGTGCTTGAAGTATTTTCTTCCAGGTACCCCCTGAATGAGCAGTATTTCTAGCCAAGATGAGGAGGTATTCCTGTTAACGTGCTAGACCCAAGTAAAATTGCCTCTGAAACCCACTGTACACTTTTAATAACTTCTATTGAAAAAGGCTGAACTGGCCCTGGAACAGCTGCTAAAAAGAACAACTTCATTGTCCTTGAAAAGGGAAAGCTCTTGGGAGAGGGAAGGAGCAGAACAGGGCTCCTTCAGCCTACCTGAGCAAAGGCAGAGAGCGGACCTGGCTGCTCTATAAATATGTCAGAGAAGAAAACACGAGGGGAAGGAAATAATGGCTGAAGTTAAAGGCCATCATTGAACAATGGCTAAATTTAGGCGGGGATACAAAGGGAAGATCCTAACCGGCAAAGTAATTTGGTTCAGAACAAGTTGAACTCCTTCAAAGATTAAACTTGATTAATAGGATGACACAAGGCCAGACCTAACCCCGCAGCCGGGATGGCGGTGGCTGCAGATAGCGCTTGGTCAAGGGCAAGCGCTGGGAGATGACCAGGACTCATAGGAGCCACAACACGGCTTGCAAAGTACCCCAAGGAGCAAAACAGGGGAACAACCCAAAATACAACGGGAAATCTTTCAATCCAGATTGCCATGGTTTTAAAAGCTAAAATTTTAACAGATGTTTCATAAGTGCATGCTGCTAATGAGAGACGAAGATGTTAAATGCAGGGGCTGTGCTTTAAATTGTTAATCCCGCTCCAAATCCATCAGTGAGAAGCGCATCTGCCAAAACCAGTTGACTCCCAGTAGGTCCCATCTATCTTTCATGCGACTCCAGTGAAGGCAGCCTTGGTGGCCACCGTGCCAGGATGGGACCTGTCACTTCTTCTCAGCCCGCGGGAGAGCCGGTGAGGAGTTTGTTAAACAAAACCCATCGCAAGCTGTTATCTTCTACACACATCACCCACATTAAATGGCACTTAATGGAATAATGAACCACAGGGAGAAACATACAAGGAAACGTCATTAAATCTTGTTAAAAATGAATAAAATTCTGAATCAATTCCCATTAGTGAATGCACTGATATTTCACATATCTTTAGGAGTTTTATTATGCATTCATGCATAATCTGGTATAATGATGGCTATTTTCCCCCAAACTCCTTTCTTCCTAATAAAAATGAGCAGGACGAAGGATCCAGTCCTTTACTCTCTCAGTTGTTTGGTTTTTTTTTTAAGCATTATATGAAATATTTAAGCAATGTCTTTTGCTTCTCATGGTCATGCCCTTATTGTGTCAAGTCAAATTAGTTAAGTATACAAATGAGAGTAAACAAAGGTGACAGATAAATGAAACACATGGTTACCAAAGTGTCAGAGGCCCCTGTGCGTGGTCCATCCATAGGTTCCTCGATGGGCTCCTTGTACGCAACCCTGGGAGAAGCTGAGAGGAAGAAGCTGCAAGCGTCGAACAAACAAGTCCCTCAAAGGACCAGATGTGTTTGCCTCGCTCCCCCTTCTTTTCCTCTCTCCCCGTCCTGCACTTTCCGCTCTCATTTAAACACTGAGCGTACACTAAGCAGAGTCAAGCAAACAGTGGAAAACAAATTTCCTTGAATATTCATATTTAATAATATTTGGAAAACACCATCATGTAGAAGTTCCTGCAAGGTCTGGGCCTCGTGCTAAGAGCTGGAAGAGCACGGCGCAGGCACAGTATGAGCTTTGAGCGTGGTTAGTGTCCCCCAGGCAAGATGCAAAACCTGAGTGAGATAACCCAGCAGAAACCTAGAAGAATTTGGACTGTAAATTCATCAGCGTCAAGACCAGATATCTAAGTTTATGCAGTGCCCAGCACTTTTGCACTGTGAGCTTAGCAAAAATCTTTAATTGTCTTAAATCCAAAGTCTGTAAGAAGTTTTAATGCATATTTCCCTGCCATTTGTAGCCCCAGGTATGGGACATGACCATCTTTTGCAAGATATTGGACAAGCTCGTAGCAAAAAGTGCCTGAGACAAAAAAAAACCCAATAAGTGGATATATGCAGACAGATGGAAGAGCAAAAAGTAGCAAGAAGGCAATATTGGTCAGCATGTTAAACAGGAGTCAAGGCATGACAGACAGCAAGACACCAGCTGCTTAGCTGTTGTCAGGATTTTGATAATAATAACAGGCTTGTTTTGCATAAACTAGCTGTGTGCATAATTCATGGACGTAATAAGCTGATCGTTAGGAGAAGTCTCAGCTCACCTCCTAGCTGCATGTGGTTGGACCAAGGTATTTGGTCTGGATCGCGGCAGAGGAGAGCCATTAAGGAGGCACATGAAAGAGGATAATTTATTCTAATTCAAGGCGGCTTCAGCTTGACCCTTCTGTGTTCACTCACCTTGAACAGAGCCAGTCGAGCTTCGCTAGCACGAATTCTCCCCGAAAGCACACTTTTCCTTCAAGTCTTCCCCTTGATTGCAAAATTCACAGTTTGCGTTGGGCCGGTTAGGTTTTAGCAAACACGTCCCGTTGCTTTGAATCCAGGCTTGGCTTAGTTTATAACCGGCCGTGGCCCAAATTGCAAATGAAGGGTCCCAGCCTTGCAAAGTCCAAGTGTCACACTCGAAACGGTGGACAAGGCAGCTGAGATAATTGTTGGTCTATTGAGAGCCGTGCTGGGAGAAGCTTCGGAGAGGCAAGGGATCTTTAGCAAAGGCATGACAGGAGCTGAATGTAAATTAGAAATGTTCAGATACAAATTAAACAGCAAGGGTAATTAAGCCCTGGCTCAGCTAACTGAAGAAGATGGCGAAGTCTTCAGTACTTCAAGGTGCTGAATCAAGGCATGGACTTTTCCTAAAAGTTGCTTTTTTTGGGTAGTTTATCAGACTCAGAGCAGCACTCTGAGGAAAAAACAGAGGAAAACCTTTTAGAAGTCAAACTAGATGATTTTGTTTCCCTCTGGCCTTAAAACTGTGACTTTCTGACTTCTTCGTTGCATATTTATGGTGCAGAAACATCAAAAGGCCACGGCTGGGGCAGCCGGAATTGTGCGACTGTGAATTGTAGATTCCATAAT
This sequence comes from Phaethon lepturus, assembly GCF_000687285.1. Taxonomy (NCBI): domain Eukaryota; kingdom Metazoa; phylum Chordata; class Aves; order Phaethontiformes; family Phaethontidae; genus Phaethon; species Phaethon lepturus. The sequence goes on along the minus strand of NW_010554390.1, from coordinate 32,007 downwards.
CACATTTTCGACTCGAATTGATCCTCGGACCGTGGAGAAATTTGCAAATATTTTCAAACGAGGAATATGGCGGGGACTTTTTCAATCTGCTTGCAGGCAATTTGCAAACAGAAAACCTTGGCAACATTGGCTGAATACGTAATTAACGCCGTGATTTATGTGCCCGGCTATAATTTCTCCCAGCCTCCCTACTCCACGCTAAACAATTTGGGAAAGGAAGGACTTGTTTACCTCATGCTTCATTTTGCTGGTACGGCTCCCTCTAATCCTCTGGTCTGAGCTATCCATGCATGGAAACGACATCTTTTTCCAGGGGGGAGGTGGTTTTCTTTCCTGATGGATATGGGTAGAGAGGGCAGCTCGTTCTCCTGATGGGTCTTCTAGTGTGTTCTCCTTTTCCCCTGCCACAGACAGTGGATAAACTTGCTCAACACCTTGGAGAAGCAGAAGATGCAAATTGATCTCTATGTCACGTGGATGGAGCAGGTATTTCTAGCAGTGCATGAATATAGAGGTATCTGCACCGCGGATGAGCTTCCAATTTACGTCCTCTTCCAGCACTTCAGCATCTCCTTGAAACCCTACAGAAACACCCACATTTAGACCACTAAATCCCCAAACTCCTTTAGGACAGCAAGGAAGAAGCACATTGGCAAAATAAGGACAGATCTGCCTCTTTCCCAAAAATATTTGGAGGAAACTGATGCATGCCTGAAGATCTGAGCAGGACTATTGGTTTTCCATCAAGTCAAAGCTGCCTGCATGGTCCCAAGATTATCCTCACAGAGACTTTAGTTTATCGGGGGGTTTGTTTGCAACCTGGCGTCTACAATTCTGGCCCATCTCTCCTTCCCTGGCTAAGTCCCTGAGAAAATTGGGACCAATCCCACAACGTCTGGCTGGAGCTTGAAGAAAAGTGAGTTTCTCTCATTTTTCAGTGGAAAAAACAGATTTCTGAAGAAATGGAAGGAGGCAAAAAAGAGAAGGGCTTTTTTCCCCCCCGCCAGCCACTTCTTCTTCCTGGCAGAGCCAGGGTACGATTGAGAGAAAGAGATCCAGTCTTGATATTAAGGCGTCAAGTAATGGAGAGTCTACCACAGCTCTGATAAGACTTTACTTCACCAGTCATTTAATGCATGTGTATCCATTCTTCTTCTACCTTAAAATGGGCACAATTATAGTTCCTATTTCTTGCAGAATTGTTGTGAGCCTGAAGTTATTAAGGTCTGTAAAGCATCTCAGAGCCATTAGAGTACTTTGCTTTTCTATCACCGGAAAATGTCCTGCTCTCTATAGCACAGCAAATGGTGTTGTCTCCAAGGTATCCCTCGTATTTAGGTGGCAACAGAGATATCCAGCCGCAGAGGGGCTGCCAGGAGCCAGGGCAGCCAGCACAGCCAAGCCAATGTATGCTGACTAGAATGTCATGGTTGCACATAATATTCTAAAAAACCCTTCATTTTGCGCAGACCTTTCCATGAGACAATCACAAATTGCTTAATTCCTGGGTTTTCCAAGGGAAAAGAGGCTCTTTGCAGCTGCACACTCAGTGGGGTCCTCTCCTGGGAGATCACCAATGCCATTGGCTTTCAATAGACCATACGAGGTGGAAAGTCAGTCATCTCCACCTTCATTTTACAGTCTGGGAAACTATAACAAGAGGACATGTGCTCTTCCATCACAGCTCCATCCCCATCGTGGCCCCGTTTTTGTTGAATGTGCAACTAAAATAAGCCAATCTAGGCAACGTAAATCCCTGTGATGAATCTCAGCCCATAACAAAAAAAACAGCAGGCGGACCCAGAATTCTGCACACCCCCCCCCAGATAAACCTGTTTCGTAGTGAAATAAATCCCCGGGGGCATGTTAGCTGCTCAAAAGTTTGCGGGGGAAATCCTGGGATGATGCTATTTGTCTGTCAAATGAGAGTGAAAAGAAATAACTATCCCCAGAGTGAAAACTATTATCCTTTCAGAAAGTGACACCAGAGCTGTGATTTACTCCATGCGTGGGTGCTGAGCCCCAGCAGTTTGGGATGGAGGTGAGATAATCCTGAGAAATACCTTTAAAAGAAAAAAAAAATCCCAATAAAACACCATCTCTGCTTTGGAGCTCTTGCTCTGCAATCACGGGATGTTGGTGATCTTTCACAAAGAGCGTTTGCTGCTCCTCACCAGGACATATTCATAAAAAGAGAGAAAAGAAGGTGAAATATCCCTAACGTCACCAGGTTGCATCCTCATGACACTGGGGGATGATCTTGTTGGGTTTTGTTTCATTGGGACCAAAGAGGGTGTTTCAAAGCACAACACTCCTTGGCCAAGTTTCCAAGGGGCCGATTGGACATCAGTGATCCTGGAAGCACCACTTCAGTCCGCTGTGCCTCAGTTTCCCTCTTTGAAAATGCTGATTTATTTTCATTCTTTTGTTTAAACTTTTAAAATATTGTTTATTTTTTAGGACTGCTGACCACGGAGGAATGCAAAGCAGAGATGTGGGTGGCACGTGTAGGGTACGGCAGGGTACAGCTGGGGACTCGGCCGGTGGCGAGCCTCCTCCCTCCCCTGCCCTAGCAGCTTGCCATGTATTCTCTGAATGTTCAATTATGCATCGTTTCCTGTTCTCATTAGAGACCTTCAAACAGCCTTGAAAATATCCTCATTCAGGGCTTATTTTGTCCTCGTTAAATTTTTATCTCAGCTAAAGGAGGAAGATAATGGCATTAAAACCTATGCAGAAGCACATGAATGAGCAACGGGAAAGATCTCAGGAGCTATTGTCTATCCGCCCATCCTGGCTGTGCAAAGACCTCCCTTTGGCATTGGGGCAAAACCGTGATGGTTTTAACCCATTTGGAAAGCCAAGATGCAACTTTCACGTTGCCGCGTGCAAACAGTGTTTCCAAGCCATAGCCCAGCGCCTCTGGGGAAGGAACTCTTGGGGAAGACTTTAAAGAGGAAAGGGATTTTTTTAATTATTTACATTTCTTATTATCCCCATCACCCTTTGAGCCTTTTTCCCCTCCTGGCTGCAGTCTTTTGCCTGCAATCTCTGCACCTTCGGGACCCGAGCAAACCAATTAGGAGCCGTGAGTTACCTTGGGCCATTTGGAGACTCTTCGCTCATCTCCCGTGGCTGGCTGGGCTCTGGCATGGGCTGCCCTGCTCCTGCTCCCCGAATCCTCCCTCCAGAGAGAGGCAGCAGAAGGGGAATCACAATGGGTTTGCGACTGATTGGCCTGGAAAACCAAAGGAAAACATGGAAAATGTGCTTTCGGGATGCATTTCAAACCCAAATACATCAGGAAACTTTCCCTGGTCCCCTCCATCCTTGGCCTGCTCTGTGCCTTCTCCTTGCACTCCTTACCACCTCTGCTCCTAAAAAAAAAGAAGATTGAGGCTCCCTATCACTAAATTCATAACTATTTGCCTGCAATTTCCCCCAAGGGAAGGTTATTAGCAGCAACTTAGTGTCTGATGGATGACTGTGTTGCTGAGGCTCTGTTTTGCACCAAGGCTTCTGAAGATACATCATTGAAATGCACGTGGGCAGGCGTGCATTAAATAAATGCCAAGAAAAATATTTATTACAGCGGGGAAATTGGACTGCAGCTTTGTACGTACGTGTATTTATAGTGATTTAATAATCAATTATTGCATTGGCAGTCAATACGCGCCGTATTAAATCTTTGCTGGAAGTTGTCTCGAGAACTTTCACTTAAAAAGGTGATTTTAATTCTCTTCTGTAATTGTTCTTTTGTTTCTCTGTTGGCCGCTCATAAGCCGTACCATCTAGGTACGGCGTACCTTAGATGGACTGTGGCGAGGAGGCTTGTGGTTGTGTGTTAATGGAGCCGTGAATTGATTTTATTTTCTGGTCTTTATTCACTTCCCTCCCCACTCCCCCAATTTTTTTTTTTTTTTCTTGTAAGGGATAATTCATTCCTTGATTGCAAATAGATCACTGTAAACTCAGCGTAATGGAGCAGTAATTACCTAAGAAGTGATGGATTTGGGTGGATTTTGTAGGCTAAATGATCTGAGATGTACTGTACAAAGTAGGAGCAACTATTTTGAAGCTGATCAATGAAATGCTGTGAGTTTTCTGCTTATTCCTCTTACAACCAGCTGCCAGTTTAACCTCTAAGGGGGAGGCGAAGCTCCCCAGGTTTCCCTCGTGGTGCATTTTATTAACAACCTTTGGAAACGGAGCCATCTGAGACAGCAACTCAGCAAACGTTGCACTTCATATTGCCGGAGTGCCTCCAAACCCGTCATTTCCAGGACGTTATCTAACCCAGCAATGATTAGTCAGGTCCCTGTTTCCCAGGCAGGTAAGGGGCATCTCAGCAAAGCAAGGGTCATATCTTGCCCTCACGGATTTGGGCATCGCTTAGGTTGTAAACATGGCACAACAGCGCGGTTTTTTTGGGAGCGTTTTGCAAACTTTCGGTGTGGTGGAACAAGATTCCTGTGTTACTGCACCCCTTCGCACCCCGGGGCAGAGGAAAGCAGGCCTGTGTTCCCCAAAATTCAGGGATGCAGTCAGGCCATCTGGCAAACGACTGCTTTTAGGACAAGCCACTAGTGGGAGCCGTGGTCCCACGCAACCCCCAGCAGACCCTACACTCGGTGTCCAATGGTCCTGCATCCCTGCGGGCTCCGTCTGAGCTTTCAGCTGCCTTATGGACTTGCCAATGTCATTCCCATTGCTCCTGGCATCCCTCTTCTTGCCTTGAAAGCTGGGCTTTCTGGGAGGAGAAGTGGAGGAGTGTGGGGATGCCGGGTGGATGGAGGGGTCCCCTCTGCCCTTCCCACTACGACGGAGATGCCCGTGGCACCCACAGGGAGCACTTTCCTACCTTGTGCTGGAATAAGGACAATATTTTCCAGTCCTGCACTGTTGTTTGGGAGGTGGAGGGAGATGCAAGACACAGCCAAGGCTGGGAAGAGATCTTCATTCACTTCTGGGATGGAGGCAGCTTTCAGGAGCATTTCTGAAAGACTCTATCAAACCACCTCCTTTGTAGTCTTGGTTTAGCATCAACCGTTCTCTTTCTCTTCCAGCTAAAATGCATCTTTCCTATCACGTCTCCTCTTGGGCAACTGCCCCATTGCCTGAAATAACTGCGTTTCATGGGTGCGTTTTGGTGGTTCATGGCTTGGTTACTGCCCAAACACACGTCAACTGTCGCAGCTTAGGGAGGCAGCACCAGAAACCTGCTGGGATGAGAGGCAAGAGAGGAAGAAAAGCACAGCGCTGAGTCCAGGATGGCTCCGCTTCCAGATCAGTGCATCCAAACCACAGCTGAAAAAGCAGCTTCACGTTGTTTGTTCAGACCTTACTGACTGGCCTTGAGGAGAAAATGATATCTTATTAGGGGCTCTAATAATGTTCCAGATCATCCTCCGTACAGAGCAGATCTGAAGGATTAGCAAAACAAATGAAGTAATGACTTTTCTGTGAAATTAAAATTTCGTAAGATAATCCAAAGAGGAAATAGAAATTTTATTTCAATTATGCATTAAACTTTCTCAGCTCATTTTGGGTCAGGGTTTTAACTCCAGGGGAAATCTATAACAGCGTTGGGCCAGAACAGGCTCAAACCCTGCATCCTGCCCCCGGATCATGCCGTCACACTGATGCGCACCAGCCGCTGTGCTTACAAACGTGCATGACAGCCCCCAAACCCTGTCCTTTCCCAATTAAAACCCAGGCTGCAGAGCGTGAGCATGCTGCACGGGTGAGATATTTTGTCCTATGTAATAACTGCATGAATAATTGAAGTTCCTTGCATTGCTCATAGCTGAGGAGTCCTGGACAGATAAGTGATTAACAGATGGATTATTCTTTTTCCTTACTGCATCAGAGACCAAAGCAGCATCAGAAAGGTCTTGGGCTTAAATTGGGAAAGCGATTTATTTCTGATTTGATTTTGGAAGGTTCCACTTTGTGCTTGAACTAGCTGAGCTCATGGCGGTGCTGTGAGCACAAAATGGGTCACCTGGGGAGAAAACCATCCTGGTAGGTGCATTTCACGTACCAAACAAGATGTATTTATTTTGTTAAAACAGAATTCAATAAACACCTTCGCTTTTCCCCTTAAGGAGGAGAGAGATGCATCACACCGCGGCAGCCCACAAGCTGTAGGTACGAACAGGGCAGGTATCTACCACCAAGTCCACAAGGAATTGCTTTCCATCGCAGAGGCATCGGGATGCTGCTCTAAAATGGGGGTGAACTGAGTTTCTGGATCCGCCCTGAGAGAACAGTTGTGACAAAGCCACAATCGCTGTCACCAAAAGGTTAATTGCCACGAAAGATTTGACCAGGGAAAAACCTTCAGCTGAGATTTTATTCCACATCCTAGTAGCTCTTTGGATCCATTAATGTCCAGGAAGGAAAATAAATAAATAAATAAATAGATAAATAAATAGATAAATAAATAAAACCCGGGTAATTCATTAGCAGCCATAATCTAGCGTGTGTCACATCTGGTTAGGCACCACAGTACGTACCGCATGCCTCAAAAGCAAGGAAATGAGAGGTTAACGCATTTCCTTGGTTTTGTGAGCTGTCTACAGACCGCGCTCTTATCTTAATTGATACGGCATCAGCCTTTCTCTGCACGCCTCCGACAACAAGCCCGGCTTTTTGTCCTCTCAAGTCATTAAAGACTCCGCTCTGGATGACAGAAAGAACAGACGGGTTTGCTGAGGATGTGGTCCTCTTGGTGCGAAGCCCAAAAACCTCCTTTTTTCCAGCTTCTCAGGGCACAGGAGACGTTTAATTCTTCTTCCAGTATTTGAAGGCTTTGCTTTTGGGTTCTGGAGCAGGGGAGAGGATCCAACCCCACCTCCGCCCTGTGTGCTGAGGAAAAAAAATCACAAAATCAACCAGTTTCCTACCCCAGATGGGAACATGTCCTGGCCATCTGGATGCAGGTGGTTGTGGGCAGGTAGCATATGAAAACGTTTCTGTGAAATATCACGGTTTCAGCATTTTTTTTCCACCCTGGAGAGAAAAATACCCACACAATCAGTATCACTGGGACATACTAGATGACCTTTACAGGCCCCTTCCAACCCAAACTATTCTATACCCAACGAGCTGAGGCTCACACCCAGCTGGTCACGGCCCCAGCGGGTCACACACAGGCTGTGGGAAGAGGATGAAGAGGGGAAGGTACCCTTCGTTTGAAGCCTCCATCAGGGTATGATGATAAGGGACCAGCCTTTCCACGAGGGCTGAATACAGGCTTTTTGCACCTTAATTTAACCACTGGTTCCCAAAAACAGGCTATGTCCATCTCCTCCACGAGGTAGAGCACAGTCCCTCAGGACAAGCTCGAGATCATTCCTCACCAAATGATTGGGTTTCCAGCACTTTAGTCACCAATACCAGCTTTCTTCCAAAGCTCTCCCCACCTCCAAGAATAAAATAAGTTCCTTCTTTTTTTGTGTTGATTCTGCGGATGCTGCCAGCAGGGTGGCCAGGATTTGGGACCCAAATCTGCTGAGTAAGGCGGTGTTTATTTTGTTTCTCTGCTTTTCGCCACCAAAGGGCATTTTCTTGACGGTTGTGTTGCCTGCACGGCAGCGTAACCAGGTTGCAGACGAAGGAGACCAACAGCTTGGTAATGATAGCAAAGTAAATAAATGAAAGTCTGGTTCTGTGTGCTGATAAATCTCTTACCAGGGACCCTGGTTTAGAGAGAAAGGGGGAGGAAAGGGGGAAAAAAGAAAAAAAGCCTCTTTCTCAGCAATACCTCCTGAAAAGCACAACTGCAAATCACTGGGGGCACAGCCACGTCCCCTCTCTGCCACGATGGAAAGAGGAGCTGGAGCCCCAGATTATTTGCGGCTTTTGGGAGGACACATCCTACCCGTGTACGCGGGAGGATGTAAAGGGAATTTCTCCCCAACCTGGCTCAGATCAGGATTTGGTGACGCCTGGGAGTCAACATGTGGCAGATCACACACGGTGAAGATGCTGAATCAGGGCGGAGGATGGTGGTGGCTTTGCTTATTCCGCATCCGGATCCCATAGGATCCCTCACAAGTAGCTGTGGGTTTGATGCCTCGGGCCAATGGGCAAATCAGGATGTATATAGGAATAAAAAAAAAATACATGTAGGATTTAAAAAAAAATAAAACAGAAGGATTTCCATCAGCCGTGATATGAGCTCTCGCATCTCAGCGTGGGACGTCAGTGTGGCAGCACCGGGGACGAGCCCGTCTCCGACGGTGAACGGCATTAGCAGCGTTTACCGGAACTACATCCCAAAATAGTCTCATTACTCCTCAATATGCCGTGTCAGCACCCGGCAGTGAAAATAGTCCACGCTGATGCCTTCAGACTTCAGCAGAGCCATAATGGGAAACAAATTGCGCGAGACTCCCGGGCGATGGAGTGATGGCAATCTGCATTTGTGCTCTCAAGCAAGCCAGGCTTCAGCCGAGAATTCGATAAATAGGAGTAGAGTTAATTCTCTGAGCGTGGAGCATCTCTCTGTTGATGGACAAGATTGACAGCTGTCAATGGAGCTGACAGCTTGCCGTGCTTCAGCCCCGGCAGAAATGGAGATGGAGAAGGGGAACCAATGGATCTTGTGAGTCTAGAGGACCAAAAATCAGTGTACAGGAGAGCTACCCCTGGGGCAGCCCCGGAAAGGAAGCAATTCCCTATGGATATTTATATCCCAGGAGGCATACAAACCTTTTAAATTCGGCCAAAAGGGGGAAAAACCCCACTAAAACTAAAAAAAAACCCCACTACAAATTGTGCACATTTTAGTTATTCCAATGGGGAAACCCTGTGTGCTGACCTATTCTTCCCCATACATTTCTTTTTTTCTGGCATAAACAGTGGCTCAAGCTGTCTGGGAGATGTCAGGAGTCGTGGTCTGGCTTCTTGAATCACAAAGCTCTTTTAAGAAGTCCTTACAGATCTCTAGCTGCTTTGGAGGATGGTTTTTATTCACCTTCTTCTCCCCGACCCCTTTGCGGTTCCTGTTTCCAAGCTTATTCCTGCTCAAGCCACCAACCCTGCTTTTTAATAAAAGCTGTGACTCCTGTATGACTCTAGGATCAAGGGATTTAAGGCAAAACCCACCAATTTTCACATTACTTAGACCCCAAGAACTGGCAGTGCTTCAGCTCGAGGCTTTTCCCACCTGAAGTTGATTAAAACGAAAACTGGAGAGCTGGAAATGAGCCGTAAGAAACGCTGGTCTGAACTTTTCGCAGGAGTAAAAGGAGAAAGCGGCGATGAATTGCTATTATGCACATCATGTAGTCCCTGAAAGTGCTGCTGAGTGTAGTCGTACATCCATATAGAGTCTGCCAGGAGTCCGTTTTTACGTCGCTAGGGACAGGGAGACGGATGGACGGACCATTATGTGTTCCCAGCGGGAGAAGAGTGGCTTTAGCTTTACGTCCAGGAAGCCCTGGTATTGCTGTGGGCTTTGGGGTGGCTCCTTCTCCTTTTTTTCTCTCTTCTCACCTCTTGCTCTCATGGGACGGTATCAGGCAGCGTAGCTGTCTTTGCTCCTGCCTCCTTGACCATCACCACCCTTCCAGGGATGCGGGGATTTGGGAAATGAGCCTGACTCCTTCAGGGATGTTCTTAGCGTTCATATACCTTTGTTGGCAACACGGAGAGTGGGATCGAGTGCGCTCTCAGCAAGTTTGCCGACGACACCGAGCTGTGCGGTGCGATAGACACACTGGAGGGGAGGGATGCCATCCAGAGGGACCTTGACGGGCTTGAGAGGTGGGCCCGTGCGAACCTCATGAAGTTCAACAAGGCCCAAGCGCGAGGTCCTGCACATGGGTCGGGACAATCCCAAACACAAATACAGGCTGGGCAGAGAATGGATTGAGAGCAGCCCTGAGGAGGAAGACTTGGGGGTGTTGGTTGATGAGAAGCTCAACATGAGCCGGCAACATGCTGCTGTTGGCAGCCCAGAAGCCAACCGTGTCCTGGGCTGCACCCAAAGCCGCGTGGCCAGCAGGTCGAGGGAGGGGATTCTGCCCCTCTGCCCCGCTCTGGGGAGACCCCCCTGCAGGGCTGCGTCCAGCTCTGGAGACCCCAGCTTAAGAAGGATCTGTTGGAGTGGGGCCAGAGGAGGCCAAGAAGATGATCAGGGGGATGGCACCTCTGCTGTGAGGACAGGCTGAGAGAGGTGGAGTTGCTCAGCCTGGAGCAGAGAAGGCTCTGGGAGACCTTATAGCAGCCGGCCAGTGCCCGAAGGGGGCCTGCAAAAACGCTGGAGAGGGACTTTTTGCAAGGGCATGTAGTGGTAGGACAGGGGGTAATGGCTTTAAACTGAAGGAGGCTAAATTTAGATTAGATGTAAGAAAGAAATTCTTCACTATGAGGGCGGTGAGGCACAGGAACAGGTTGCCCAGAGAAGCTGTGGGTGCCCCATCCCTGGGAGCGCTCAAGGCCGCCTTGGATGGGGCTTTGGGCAACCTGGTCTAGTGGAAGAGGTCCCTGCCCGTGGCAGGGGGGATGGAAGCAGATGATCTTTAAGGTCCCTTCCAACCCAAACTGTTGTATGATTCTATGATACACCAACCTCTGCATCTCCAAGTCATTCCAAAAAATATCTGTAGCACCAAATCCAGATTTACTTCTCCCCTTACGTGTTGTGGCTCTGGGCAGGTTTTGACCTCATGTTTTCTTCTGGGAGGTGGGATTTTTTTGGTTTTCTGGATGCTGTGAACAAGATCTTGCCTCATTTGGCTTAAAAAACCCTTTTCTGGCCGTGACAGCCCCTCGCCCCACCAAGCAACACTGTGTTTTGGGAATATTTGCACTGAGCACAGTGTAACCATTTGCTCTTTACGTAACGGCAAAGTTTTTTCACAGGAGAAGTATTTAATTTTAATTAGTGGCCAAGATTGCTCTTTCTCATCTTCCGCCTCTGTAATCCTTCCCTTAAATTAAAATGAATTTTTTGTAATTGGAAATTAGAAAAATTATTAGAGATTCACATGAAATAGCAGGCTGTATTTGAAGCCCAAGTCACTGCGCATCTTTTCTAGAAGAAAACTGGGATACAGGTGGCTTCACCCATCCTGACTGCCTTTCGGTGCTGGGTCTGGAGACCTCCCCACACCTTTGGGTCAAAACACACAGTGCTTAATTGAGTTATCCAAACTCTTCTCCCCTTTCCACCGGGGTGGACTTCTCCCGAGGTTTTGAACCGAAACAAATTGCCTCTTTTCCTAGTTAGATCTCCCCCGGGTGAAGCTCTGCAGCAAATTAGGTATTAACATCTGTACAGCTCTGTTATCCACCGTGCCAATCACAGCTCCATAATTGCCCACGATGTCTTCCCTGAAGGATGCCTGCTTGTATGTTTAATAAAACAACCAAACCGGGTCTCCAATTTCCTTGCTTGTATGAAAAATTCATAGCTGCAGTTGCCGGTAAGTGTTGATCCGTCGTACGCCCGCCCCCCCGCCATCGGCAGCGAGGGGGGGTCCTGAGCCCGAGGAGATGCCGGCAGCACGGCGTTGGGTGGTTCCTCTCCCAGCCCACCCCTAGAGACGCACATCAGGGATGCAAAGGGGAAACCGAGGCAGGGAAACAAGAAGCAAACTGAGAAATTGGGGTGAAAAACCCAGGGAAAGGAGTTTCCCGCTCTGCAGCGTCGGGTCGGTACACATCGACTTCAGAGATTCACCAAGTCCAGAAGAGAATTTTAACTCAGCCCCCGCCAGCGGCCGGGGCTTTCCAAACTCCGCGGCAACTCGAGCACTGCCAGCAAGCGACTTCAAGCTCGTCTGCTCAAATATGCCCCCGAAAATGTAGCGTAAATTGTATATTTGATTGTAAAAACTGCAGCTCATGCCGCGTTGCTCGGTGACATAAATCATCCGGCGGTAGGGCAGAATACTAATGCGCGACTTCTGCACGGAGCTGACACGGAGCAGCCGAGGTAAGGATTTATCTGCCAACCAAATGTTGCTCCCGGGAGGACGGCACAAGCGATTCTGCATAACAAACATGTTCCTCGGCTGCGGGATATACGCGCGGACGCAAAGCCGGGGAAAATACACCCGCCCGCTTCGTTGTGACCAGCTCTCTGGAAGAGGCTGGTGCGGAGGAGAGGGCGAGGGCGAGTTTTCCACCCGAGTTTGTGATGCTGGTAGCGAAATAAAAGCACGCAGAGGCACGCAGGCAGAGCGGTGTTGGTCTGTCATCATTACCAGCTGAATCCTGAAATGAAGGGGAAGATTCGTTGGAAAGCGTTGCCTCCATTCGGTAACATTTACGAAGCTTTTTTTTCGGAGGTGGTTTTTGCAGCTTGAGCATCACGAGCTCATCTTTTCGGCGTGGGGAAGCTGAGGCACGGGAAAGAAAGGTCCCACAGCAAGCTCAGAGTGGCTTTGAGAGAGGACGAGCACCCACGGGGCGATGCTCCGAGCTGTTTCCCTCCCATTTCGGGGGCTTGCTCATAGCCCCTCTGGCTTTACCACCCTTTTCAGCTCTTTAAACCACTCACATCCCACACCAGCACCTGCCTTCGGGTGGGAGGAAGCTGCTCTGAGCCCCGTCCCGGGGTCTGGCAGCTCCCAAAGGATGCAGGAATCCCTGGGGATGCGTCCAGCAATAGGTGCTCTACCACAAGGCACCCGGCTCTTCGAAACCGCCCTCTCCCGTCTTCGAAGCTGAGCAGGCAGCTGGCCAGCTGGGAGGAGAGGCTCGTTTAATAGTAATTAGAGATGTTAATAATTGAACAGATGATGAACCGGGGAGTGGGGAGATTAAAGCTGAGATTTGCCAAAGGGGTTTAGATGCAAGAGCCCAATTAGAAGGAACAAGAGATATTAGACTAAATTGGGTCTGGGTTCCCAAATCCCTTAAGCCTCGGCAATAGATGGAGAGAGTAATGAGCTGTGTCCGTTCTCTGCTACGTCCCAGCTCTGGATTGGGTCCTTGCAGCTCCCGCGATGGTCGTCGTGGCACGGATCCCTGGGGCAAAACAACGTTGGGGTTGCGATTAACAGGAGCACAGGCACGCTGGGCTGCGATGGCCGGTGTTCGGGGGATGCTCCCAGCTCCGTGGGTGATGCTCGGCTCGGCACGTGCCGTCGGCAGCGCTACCGCTCCTCCTGCCACGCCGCTTCCGCGCGGAGCCTCCCTGGGCACGGCATCTCCGCGGCCCCTTCTTCCCAACAAGCTCTTATCTTCCCGTAGCTGCGTCCTCGGGCGTTGCAAATACTACGATCCCTTTTTTTCCTGAATGCTCCGAAGGGGAAACTGGGCATTTAATTTCCAAATAAACCCCCCGTATTATTTTTTTTATTTTTTTTCCCCTGCTGCTGCCAAAGTGGTTGTAATAATAATAATTAATCATAAGCAAAGCGCTCTCTTTTGAATGGGACAATATTAATACTGGCTGGCAAGCTATATCTTGCTTTACAGACATTAACTAATTAATCCTCCGAATAACAGAAGGTGCTTTTTAACACTGGATTGTGATGAGCAGGGCCACATCCCTGGGATAAAACCCTTCCTTCCTCCCCAAAAACAGGTGGTTTGGGCTTGGGGGCTGCGGGTGATGCTCAGGAGCATCCCAGGGGGATCAGCATTGCCATGTGCTGCGGCTTGGGCAAGCTTGAAATAAAATAAATAAAATAAATAAAATCCCGTAACGCCCAGGTGGCAAAGCAGAGGGGAGCAGGAGGCTTGGAGCGGGACGTGCAGTGCGGGGAGCAGCACAATGTCCCTATTTTTGGGGAGGTGCCTTTCCACCACGGATCTGCTCCTTTACCCATTAATAGTTTATCCCACTTTCCCCTCTTCCCTCTAATTTCCTGACTTGTTCAGCTGTTGGGTTTTTTCTCTCCCAACTAGAACAATGGGAGGGTTTTGAAGCTGGAGATGTAATATCGCCGGAGTCTTCAGTTTCCCCGTCATGATTCCTCATTATAAAGTTATTTCCCCACGATTTGAAATATAAATGATGCCTTTGATGTCTGCCTTTTTAAAATGGTTCTTTTTAATTTTCTCCTTTTAATTTTTTCC
>NW_010554390.1:17524-17933 GCF_000687285.1 Phaethon lepturus | reverse complement strand
CCCACCCCCCCCAACCACCAGCGCTGCTTAACCCAACCCCACTGCTCCGATGCGGCGTTGTAAACACGGTTTGGGCAGAATAAATAAAATGCCTCGAATTGCAAGATTTTGCTTTGAACAAATGGGATAATTGGGGCAGCTGGAAAAAAAGAAAGAAAAGAAAAAAGAAACAGCCTTGAATATGATTTCTTTTCTCTCTTTTTTTTTCTTTTTTTTTTTTTTAAAGGAGGGGGAAATAAAGCCCAAGCCTCCCTGCTTTTGAGCTTTTAGCAATAAATAAGAGGCGGGGAGCCCATCTGGGCGAGGAGCGCTGTCAGACGTCGCTCCGAGCTGTGTCCCCGCCGTCACCTCCAGCCCCGTCTCCCCCCCGGTTCGCCGCGGCGGTGCGGGACGGGGGGGCTGCCCGGGC
>NW_010554390.1:7804-17442 GCF_000687285.1 Phaethon lepturus | reverse complement strand
GCGGCGGGGGGGGAGGGGGGGCCGGCCGTGCCTTAGCGGCGGGGAAGTGCTCGCTCTGGATAAGCCCCTGCCAATTTTGCTCTAAAATTCCTTAATTAAAAGCCAGAGACTCCCGACGCTGGGGTGGTGCCAGCTCCTGCTACGATTTCCTATGCGTGTAAATATTTTAGCCTCCGCTTGCCCATTGCCCATAGGGCAGCAGGGACATATAGAAGGCGTGTGGGTATATAGGGAAAGCATTTTCCCGCCGGCATCCCTGGGCGGACCAGCACCCCGTATCCAAGAAAAGCTTTTTCTTGGCAAAGCCGGCGTCTGCAGGCGGGAGGGAGCCCACAAGCGCCGGGCTGATGCCAGCGATAAAAACCCCGTTGCTGGGAGTTTAATTAAAAATGATGGTTTCGTTTGCGTGGCGGGGGCCCACCCTTCGCCCGCAGACGGATCGGTGGGAGCGGGTTTAGCGGGGCGTGTGTTACCCGTCACGGCGATTAACAGAGCACGGGAGAGAGGCTGGCAACTTTGGGAGCAAATTGGGAAGAGGGGAGAGGAAAATCGGGATTGCTGGGGAGGTGGAAGATGCTTCCCGAACAGCGGGACCGGACTTCTGCCAAGGCAGATAAGTCAAGGGGAAAGAACTGCTCTATTATTTTTTTTTATTTCTTCGGTTTCACGTTTCCCTCGCCTGATCCTTCAGCCGAATTTCCAGAGCCGATGTGCCTCATGGGCGCTGAGCACCCCAGGAAAAGCAGAGATTAATGCCGTCCTGGCTGCACAGCCCTGCGCTGGGTTTGTCCGAGGGATGCTGGGAGGAATCATCTCCCCGAAAAATAAAGACCAAGTCGGGGTATTCCTCTACCCCGTAGCATACTAGGAACTCATGCCCGCTTGGGCTTTAAAACCGGTATCTGACCGCCACGAGACGCAGCGAGCAATCCCAGTTCACCAGCTGAACAGGTTGGCAAAAGAAACCTTGGGAGAGCTTGAAACACTTAAAACCCCATGGAAACCCCCAAATCCAGAGCCATTTTGCCCCGTCTCATGCGAAACCCCAGCACCGTCCTCACGGCAACAGGGATTGAGCATCCCTGCGAGGCTGAAAATCACGCGGCGGTGACAAACATCCCAGACAACTTTCCTGGCCTCATGGCACATGGGTACCTCGAAACAAGCTGCAAATTAAGACCAGAGTAGATGAGATTATATTTAAAATCTATATCATACTTGTTTTTAACAGACCCCCAGGCTAGACGTATTATTATTTTATAAAAACAGGGTATTAGATGGAGAATCGGGCTCAGATGAAAAATTTAGCAGCGAGTGCGATTTAAGTTTTCATCTTCTAACAATGTCCGGAGAATGGATGTCTTCTTGGAAAGGACAAACCGTGAATTAAAGTGATAGTCAGATGATAAAAACCTTCACTTAAAACATATATTTCTTCCCCATGTTATTCATAACATGCAAGATTAATATTTTAAACTGGATGAATTTTAAAAAACGTCATTTCCAAGCCAGATTGAAAGCTTCTCGCTGAGATTATAGCGGCGGGGGGTGGACCACTCCCTTTATTCATTGTGAGAGCGCTATGTATATTTTATAGATGTTAAATATAATTATCACTTTCCTCAGCCTCCCCATCCTCATCGCATTTCCTTGTGACTACTTGCCCTTTGGAGCCAAGACTACTCTGGCTGTTTTTGAGAAAGGCAGGGATTTGCTCCGGGAAAGCCAAAAAAAGCCCTTTTTGCCAGCAAAAATGCCAGCCCTAATGGATATTACACTGTTAAAGGGCACGGGAGCATCTGGGTGCCGGGTCCTCGTGCGCCGGAGCAGGAGGGAGAAGTCCATAACTCACTGCCGGGCCCGGGATGCATAATTTATCCCTTGCAATTCTCCATCAATTGGTTATTAAAAGTGCCCTCCCTGTGATGGGCTGTATTAAGTATGTACGAGGGAAGAGATAAATCTAGTTCCCAAGGTAACTAACTCCCAGTTACAGTCTGTGGGGAAAACTTTGCTTACTTTGCCACAAAAGATTTGGCCTATTTCGCGGTCAAAAATTAGTATTTTAGTGCAAAGCAGAGCAGCATCCCTGTGTGGAACCTCCACAAATGTTCCTGCATCCCCGTGGGCTCTCTGGTGCCCATGGGAGTGTGGATATAATCATATATTCAAAAATAAAGTCGAGGGCTAGATCTGCTGGCATCCAGGGCATCATTTTTGCAGAGCTCGAATAGGCAAAGAGTCATTTCCCTCAACGGCCTGTCGATGAGGCGCAAAGAGCATCACCGAGCTAAACAAAATGGAAATAATTAAGAAAAAAAAATAATTTCCCGGAGCAAAGTACCCTCCGAGCAGCCGTTCTCTCCCTGCTAAATGCCAAGGATCGGAGCTGGGGGTCTCGTTGCGATAATGACTGTGAGCTGATGGAGAAACTCCCGGGGGCGGAAGAAAAGATTTGGGAGAATAAAACTGCTCGTGCTGGAAAATATTCAGCTATGGGAGGCTGCAAATGCTGGGGGCAGCTGGGGGTGGCTTTGTGGAGGCAAAGGTGTCCTGAGCGGTGCGGGAAGGAGATGGGGAAGTTAAATTGCCTCACGCCAGTCTCTGGGTGACTGTGTGCCAGCAGCTTGCCTGGTTTTTTCTTCCCGATGTGGATATTTGGACATAATCCACCTTCTCTTGCTCAGGAACGGTCTTTGTCCTGCCAGGTCCATGTTTGCACGCTGGCTGGTGCTCTCAGCTGCGTTTTTCGGAGGGTGAAGCGGAGGGAAGAGGTTGAAGCTATTGCTCTTTATTTACAGCAATAGAAAAAAAGTGATAAAAAGTCCATCATAAATAATAAATAAAATTAAAAAGCCCAGAGCAAATGGTCTTCCCATGTCCAAACTCCACTGTTTCCCTATGGAAAGCCATATCCAACAGCCCCGAATCTAAAAGCTCTGGGTTTCCCCATCTTTGCCTCCCGGTGGATTTATTTCCTTGCAAACTTGCGGAATGTTCTTATTTTCAGGCATTTTTGGCCTCCAGCAGTTTTATGATCCCCGTTTATGATCCTTGTACTCAGCAACACACACCCAGGCACTGTGATGACCCGAAGCTCTCCGCATCCGGCTGCCCTACTTCTTCTGCATCACCTGCGAACCAGGTGAACCTTGTACCCCAACGCTGGTACCATGATAATACACCGCTGCCATAATCCCTCTGCAAAACAAAAAGACAGAAAGGGAAAATAAAGAGGAAAAAAGTCAACAAAAGTAATAAAATGGGAGTGTTGGTGCAGGTGGGCCCAAGCGGTGAAAGACGATGCTCTTTGGGAGCTCCCTCCTCAGAGCGGGGTTTGACTGGGATGAACCCAGCAGCTGGGAGGGAATGGGTCGGATGCTGGACACCTCGGGATGCTTTCCTCCACCTTGTAGGGACGGCATCAATAGATGGCACTCAAGAACTGCTCCTTCCTCCTGTTGCAACTCTTCTGCGGATGGTGGAGAGGTGACGGCTCAACCGGGGGGCAACTTTTGGAGCAAAGAGGTGCTCAAATGGCCTCGCAGCCCTCCTTGCGTCGCTTGGAAAGGCAAAGCCCGTGCTTGAACGTGTTTTGGATGCCCAGGCACAACCAGGGCTTGTTTAAAAATAGAACAAAAATTGCTAAAGACTTTGCAAGGACACAAATCCAGGCGGATGTTGGGATAGCCCAACATTCCCATCTCCAGTGCTCCCGGTGCCGGTAAAAGAATAAAAAAACGCAGGTAGAGCAGGAGGAGGGCAAAAAAAACCCCTAACCTCCTCCACCAAATTGCTTTTACTTAACAGTTTAGGTCAGCTTCAAGTAGGTCACAAGGATGTGTGTATCTTCAGAATAAAGTCTTTAATCGGCTGATGGATATGAAAAAATAAATTACAGTGGCAAAATGTAATAAACGTTAAAGGGAAAATGATGAGGGTAATATAACTACATTGATTTAACTAGGATGATATAGAGGAATTGTCTGGTTTATAGGTCTTTAGATGTCTATTAGTGGCTCTGTATTAAGGAATAGGGCTGTTCTCTTGATATACTTAAGAGCTGTCAGTAATTCCTATTTCACAGTCCACTGCTTCAATTCAGAAAGTGCGGTGCAGCCCCAGCGACCCCATCCCGGGCTCGCTGGAGGGTGACCGCCTGCCAAAGGTTTCCTTTTCAAGCCGGCGGCGAGCTAAGCAGCCAGATTATTCAAACCCACACCGCGGCGAAGAGGAGCCGGCGGTGCCCTCCCCGGGGACTGCGGCGGCATTTGTTTTAATAACTCCTTCGTTACCTCCGCCGCGGGAAAACTCGGCTTGTGTTGGGGGAAAAGAGCGCAAGGCTTCAACCTGCGGGGTCCAAATGATCTTTTTCCCATGATTAGGGCCATATCTGTATTTTCAGACCTATAAATGCTATTTTACATCTACCTGCGTGTGCCTAATTTCGCCCAAGAGGTGGGAACTCGGTCCTGCTCTTACTGCTTTCCCTTTCCTCCTGCTAACAAGCATTTCAGCCCAGCTCCCAGGGTGCTGGTGAGGCCAGTCTTAGTGAAAGATATAAATATTTTCCCAAAGCAGAGATGGAGGCAGGGATTCGGGAGCAAGTTCACCCCCCTGGCCCTGCCTGACCCTCTTGCCAGCACATGGGTTGGTCCCCAGCCAGCTCAGGCGAAGCCTCCAGCTATCCATCAACCTGTGGAGGGTGCTTGTAATTTGGAAAGTATGTTTGCAATTGAGAAAAATAAATCCTGGTTGAATTTCCTGGACAGAAGAGGTAATGCCTGGCCATGGCAGCCCAGGACCAAAGAGGTATTTGATGTTTTTCCCTTTTCCATTTACTCCTTAAAGTCCACCACAGGCGAGTAGCATCCTGACCCAGCAGCTTCCACCATGGAAGGAATTTCTCACTAAACCCAGAAAATTAAGCTAGCCCAAATAAAAACATCCAATATCGTTCTTTAATATGAAAAAAATCAGATTGGCAGAGTTCTCTTCACCGCAGAGAAATAATAACACTCCTTAATTAGACCTGCAGGGTCTCTGTCCCTGTTCAGGCGAGGCTGGAATGTAGCTGGTGGTGGTGGCTTTTCCTGGGATTTTCCTCCCGGGAGAGCTCGTGCAGGAGCAGACGAGCACCCTGGTACCACAACCACCGTCCCCTCCACGCCCTGTCCTGCCAAAAAAGATGGTTTTATTGAAGCTGAAATTTTTCTAGGGAGAAGAAGCAATTTTCCGCTGGGAAAAGGCAACAGGGTGAGAGCACAGCAAGGTTTGCAGGCACCCAGCGTAGCGAGGGAAGGAAAGAGCAGAGGAGGTTTTGGGAACATTGCATCTTCACCCCACCTGAAAGAAGGCAACCAGCTCCAAGATCTTTTGCAAAATAATTGCAAAAAAATTTGCAATAATCGCTTTTCCTCCAGGGTTTGTAGCTACAGTTGTCGGGTGGCTCCTACCAGCCTTGGGATGCTCCTACCAGCCTCCTGTTGGGATGCATTTCCACGACGTATGGCATCCTTGCGGGGAGCAAACTGCATGTCGTGATAGAGCACGTTTCAGCCAGATACAAAAGGGTTCGACCCTCCGACGCTGGAGCAGAGCTCTACACCAAAATCCAAATGAAACACTGAATAAAAAAGAGACAGGA
Organism: Phaethon lepturus; assembly: GCF_000687285.1. NCBI lineage: Eukaryota > Metazoa > Chordata > Aves > Phaethontiformes > Phaethontidae > Phaethon > Phaethon lepturus. The sequence goes on along the minus strand of NW_010554390.1, from coordinate 11,795 downwards.
TGGGTTTGATCCCAAAATTACCTTTTTTTGCTTCTTAGCAAGAGAGAAACATTTCAAGAAGTATCAGAAACATGATGGAAAGTTGTTTTTCTTGATATTTCATAACATTTTCACCTGCAGCATTTTGGCTGCTTTTTTTTTTTTTTTTTATGGCTTACGAGTAAAAGAGGTTTTTATCGAAAATCTGTTTTTCAGGAACAAGAAAATCAATAAAAATATATCAGTTCAAGCCTTTGTTAAAGAACTAGGAAAAGGTCCCTCTGTGAAAAAAAAAAAAGCCTAAATATCTCGTTTGGATTAGACATCAAACTTTTAAACGTCTTGTTACATGAGACAAATCCTGCACTTAACGCCGAATTTTTTTGCATAGCAGTTTGTAAAGATCCCGGTGCCATCGTGAGTGATTCAGAAACCAAATAAAAAATGGGATTAAACCATCGAATAGCTGGTTTGCAATGATTTACTTGGCCAATTCCAGCCATAACCGAATTCCTGAGGCTTCGATAATCTCTTTAGCATCGTCAGATTGGGCTTTGCGTGTGATAGTTTTATCTGTTACTGTTCCCCTTCCTTCTTTTTATTAACAAACAAAAAATAAGGTTGCAGTGCAATTGATCTGACATTTCTCCAAGCATCTCCTGCCCTCCAAGTGTCGATGTTTCACCTTTGGGAAGGGCTCCAGAGAGCCGGTAGCGATCTGCATCCCAGCACGTGCATTGGACTCCTTGGGAGCCGTTACAGTGATGCAGAGACACACTTTGCTTCAGTAAATCCAGCAATCACCTAACCCCCCTGAGCACATATATATATAAAATTTTCACCATCCTTTAGTCCAAGCCAGGGCGCTGAAGGACAAAGTTGACTTCTGTATTTTTAATATATTAATCTCCGCTGCTCTTCGCTTTCTCTTCCTGATGATTTTCACCTGTATTTCCTTTTTTTCTTCTTTTTTTTTCTTTTTTTCTTTTTTTTTTTTTTTCCTGGACATATTCCAGCAGCTCCAGGATGTGTTTGATATTGTCCCCACCATATCGAAGCATTCAATGGGCGCAGATTTCAGTGAAGGGTGGAGGGGACGCAAGAGATGTTTTTATCTCTCTGCCTCTTCTCTGAGTTGCCCAGAGCCCGGACTTCTCTCTGCCTCAGCCACGCGACGCGGCTGCGGCCCCGAAGCCTCTCTCAGAGTGGAGAGGGGAGGGCTGGTGTGGTGGGTAAAGCACCAGTGCACACCGCTGGAGATGGGGCCAAGCCTTTGCTCCAGCACAGCTTTTCTGCACAAGCTTCCAAAGGGTGGGCAGGCTTGGAGCTGGGCTTCTCCAAGGAGGTGGAAAGCTCTTAGTGCTTGCATCTCACCTCTGGTGTTTGCATCTCCCTCCCGGTCCCTTCATCTCCCCATTGGCCCTTGCATCCCACCTCTGGTCCTTGCATCTCCCTTTTTGTGCTTTCATCTCCCCATGGATGCTTGCATCTCACCCCTGGCTCTTGTACCTCCCTCCTGGTGCTTGTGTTTGCCCCCACCGTGGTGGGCACAGCCAGCAGAGAGCTGCCCCAAACCCTTGAGCCCAGACTCTACCACCCACCAGATGGACAACACAAAGGGTTTGTAGCCTCCCCGTAGGAAGGGACGTGTAACATGAGATACGTTGGGTTTTGTTCCTCCATCTGCTCCCACGACCCACTAGGGCTCCATCAAGGAGCACGCGCTGAATAGAGCGGGTGGGAATGGCCAGGATCTGTCCCAGCACCCCCAGGGTGAGGGAAGAGGCCAGGAGAGGAGAGGTGTGACGTTCCGAGGGGTGGCTTTTAGGTCAACACCCATAGTTCAAAACACGGTTTTCCTTTATTAAAAGGAAAACTCATTGCCTGTCAACCTGTGATGTAGATGAAACCCACAGACGGAGAATGATGCGGCTGAAGGTCTCCGCTCCCCAGGTGCTCTGAATCCTAATGAGGGGGTGGCTCAAGTCACCCCAAAACCCCACGCTCAAGGGTCTCACTGCCTGCACCACAGCTCTCACCTCACTTTGTATTTGCAACATGGCTCTGAGTGGGATAACGCAACGCGTAATGAGGTATAACAACATATATTGCTGCAACTATACAGAGAAAGACCATTTCTTGAGCGCTATAGGAGCCACAGGTGGGTAGCACACCTATGTCTTCACAAGGATTTTTCCAGGACTGTCGCAGGAGGACAAGCTGAAGAATTAGCAACAAAAAATTGGGGGAGAAAAGGAAACCCCCAAAACCCTTTGGCACCGAAGACCTAGGTGGAACGTAACACCTTGAGAACAAAATATATACGTGTGTAATGGACAGTATGTATAGGCAGAGAGAAAATCGCCAGCACCAAGCTGTTCGTGTGAAATATTTGTTAACGTTAATGTTGCATTTCTCAACCTGAAAAAATACCCAACCCACCATGAAGAGATGCTTCACGTTCAAAAACTTATCGTCCAGGCTCCTAGGATGCGAGTGCTGGGATTTCGGGTCGGTCGCATGCCAGGGAATCGCTCCCAGGCCCAAGTGGAAATGAAGCCCATTTTTCTCCGCTAGCCAAAGACAAAAGCCCCCCCACCTTTAATGCCAATTAAAGGGCATCCAGCGGATGAGAAAACCTCCTTGGCGTTAATCACGGTGGTAACAACCTGCAGCCGCCGGAGCAGCGTAATAAGGTCACATCCAGAGTAACCCACTCCTCCTGCCACCTCTCGTCAGCCCTTTCTCCCCAAATGCCCTTTAATTAAGGGTCACTGAAGACTTTCACTGTTTGGAAAAGATCCCGAGCCCTCGTTTATGTCTGCAGCAGAAGGAACGGGCATGAATTTTTGCAATGAGTAGAAGGAGCGAGGGGCTAAAAACGATGCTCCGTTAATGGACATGAACGGACATTAAAATGAAAATACCCCTGCCCCGGCTCCCCCATCGGCTCCGTGCCCTTTCGGCGCTGCCTGCCTTTGGATAAATAAAATATCAGGCTCAGCTCCGCAGACGGAGCCGGGAGAGGCAGAGCCACCGCTGGGGTCACTTCCCAGCCCTCCCCTTCCCTGCGTGCTCAGCTGCGTCCCAGATGCTGACTAATCCATTTGTTATTAGTTAATAAGGAGCGATGCCCACTAAGGGCAGGGACTGCGTCTTCCTCTGCTCTGTGCCGTGCCAAACACGCCGCCGGCACGCGGCGAATGAACAGGGCTGTAAGGAGGCAGCTCATGGGTCTGCATGGGACAGGGACGCATCTGCCCCCGTCCTGCTTTCGGGGACGCGTCCATGTCTCCTTCTCTCCACGTGCACCTTCACGTGCTGTGTCATGGTCAAAGCCGCTGCAAAGCTGCCACGGAGGTAGCCAAAGCCTTTGGGGAATTAGGATTCCCCCTCTCCACAGCTGAGAAATATTTGGACCTGTTGAGAGCAACCTTGTATTGGAAGGGGATGAAATTGTGGTGGTGGCTTCCTACCTCAGCGAAGGGGACACACACGCACCACTGACCTCATTAGCAGGTGATGGAGGGCGGGGAGGTGGGATGTCTCATTATGGGGCATTTTGCTCACTCAGGAGCTACCTAGAATAAAACCTCTGGATATCGCAACGTCCTTGGGTGAAAATGAGATGTGCCATCTCATGGGACGTAGCTCTCCATTCAGGGCTTTTAGACCTGGTGACCAATTCCAATCTGCTTTCAAAAGACACATATCAGTCCCAAAAACATATTTCATTAAGAGAAGATCCTACAGTGCCTGTGTGGAGAGGAAGGCTGCAATCACAAGCTCAACCCTTAACTAGACACTAGAGACTCTGCACCAGGAGGACATGCAAACACCTTGGCCCCAAGGGAGCTCCTAGAGGAGCTCAAACCTCCTTAAACAACCATAAACAGAAGTAAACCCCAAATCTGGGGACTGTGTGGGTATCAACACTGGTGAGCCATGACCGGAGGCTCACGGCTGTTGCCCGCAGGGGCCACAGGCTGGGAGAGGCATTTTGGGGCTGGTG
>NW_010554390.1:0-7773 GCF_000687285.1 Phaethon lepturus | reverse complement strand
GCTGGTGGCATCGGGGGGGGGCGGATACTCACGTCCAGGAGCTCCACGGGCTCATCACGCACCAGCAGGAGCTGCCTGCCTTAAAGTGGCTGGAAAATTGAGCGAGCTCGAAGGGAGACACGTCTGCAGATGAACATCTTGGGCCCCCGCTAACTGCCGAGCTGCTGGCGAAACAGATGGCTCCAGGTTAAATGTGAATTGCAAACCTAAAAAATAAAAACGGTGTTTGTGCCCTTCCCTGCACCTTTATGATATATAAAGATACAGAAAGCAGTTTTATTTCCTTCGGAGAAAACGTGTTGGGGTTTTGCGGGTTTTTTATTTATTTATTGGGTTTAGGGGTTTTTTTCTTGCATTCAGGAAAACAAGGCAGGATTTTGCCTGCCACGAGCCGGGGGATCACAGCTGCTTTTTGGGGGCATTTCAGCTCTGGGAAGGGGCAAAGCTGAGGGGGGGAAAAACCAAAGATGCAATTTAATTAATTGCACGAAACATGGAAATAATACACAGGGGGGACTCCAGGGTCCCTCGCCCATTTTACAGATGTGCAAAACCCTTCAGAAGAGCAAGAGAGAGATGGCAGGACCTAGCAAGTCCATCCTCCACCCTGGCAAGCCCCAGCTGGGACCGGAGCAGGGAAAAGCCGCTGGCATCTCCCAGGGAGCTCTGCAAAGTCAGTTCGTAGAGCGGCGGCTGTAAGGGCCCTCTCCTCCGTCAGCCGGGGATTACGGCGTAATTAAGGTGGCATGTCAGAATAATTACTTCTCCCAGCCAGGGAGCTTGTCCCTGGCTCCAATTTATTCTCCTGGAGTGGAATTAGCCAGGAAGTCATTAGTGAAGGGCTGTGTTTTTATTCGGGTTGGCTCCAAAGAAGCCAGCAGAGAGGTAAAACCATCCCCTTCAGCCCTGCGCTCCCCTTCCTTCGCGGCTTCAGGGGCAGATTTATTCCCCGTGACAGTCCCTGAGCCGTAACCCAACAGCAGCCCCGTCACTGGCTTTAAATACAGGTGGGATAATTAAACAGAAAAACAAGACTGTGGTTGCTACGTACAACGGGGCATTTAAATATCTTTTGTTAAGGTAACTATAGTTATTCAGACAGAGACAAAAGAGTACGCGTCTTCTTGGAAAATAAATCCTGCACTGCTTTTTTTTTCCCCCCCATGTAGCAAGAAGAAGATCTTATTCATATTGAGACAAGGACCAGCTGAAGGATTTGCAGCTGGGGCTGCGGCTGGAGCAGCAGGAGTTGTGCCTGGCGTGTTCGGAGCGAGGTGCCGGCTGGGAATGCTGCGAGAGAACGTCGGCACCGCTGCAGGCAAAGAGGCAAACCCCGCCGTGGCTTCACCCCAAGTGGCAATTCCCTCTCGCAGTCGGTGAAACCGAGCGTTTTGGCTTGGTTTTGTCAATTGATTAAACTTCTGGTTCACCTTTTAAAGGAAAGGGAAAAAAAGCTTCCTAGGAGCTTTCGAAAATATTGCAGCGAAATGTTTTGGCACTTCTGAAACAAAGTCTTTCACTTCAGAGGTACCAGGATGAAACATCTCAGCATTTTTCAAAGGTTTTCTGCTCTTTAATTCTTTTTTAACCTGAAATTATTCATCTCATTAACATAATCCTGAATTCACACTGCTCTGGTCCTCCTCAAACATCATTTCCAACAGATGCAAAACCTGATCAAAAAACCCCTTTGTAGTGTAGTGACTTCAAGCCATAATTTTGCCCATATTCACACGTTATTTCTAACTCCTAATCCTCTGATCAGTAAATACATCTATCAAGCAGCGGTGAGATGCAGCCCCGTGAGAAACTCACCCTGGGTTCCCAAGACGCCCAGGAGAGGTTTCGGGAGCCTCCAGGCAGCTTCCAGCCCTGGGAAGGATGGGGCTGAGGTGGGAACGCACGCTCCTCTACAACGCTGTAAATGTAAATACGGGTGTGCGGCGCCTGGTTTATTGAGATAAATTCGGAAGATGTTCTGCTGGCTTTATATTACACGGAGGCGACGTGTGTTTGCTTCTACCTGTCGCTGATATAAATGTATATAGATATGGTCCTTCTTGGTTTGGACGCATCCTCATCGCTATATATGCGTTCCTATAAGCGGTGCATCCCTCACGTGTCTTTATGCCCCAGACGAACGCGTATACCCACAGCTGGGTGCATTCCTTCAAACGTCATATTCACATCCCTTTGCATTTGGGGGTGCCTGTGGAAGGATGAGCCTGGCTCGAGAAACTTGTGGGTCTCCATAAATCTCTATTTCTAGGTGCGTGGAAAGGCGGGCTTGTACATGCACACACCCAAATCCAGGCGCTTAATAAAATTCCGTGGGCAGGGAGGGTCTGGGGAACATTTCCCTCCTCCTCCCTTGGTCAATGGCACTTTGCTGTCAGTATAATTCCCTGGATTTCATTAGAAATGTGTTGAAGAAGCCCCCACCAGTGTGGGCAAGAGCCTTGCGGTGCAAAAGGACTGATGCAAACTGGATGCCACTGGTACGGCGATGGGGGCTTGGGGATGGCACGGGGCGATGCCTGATGGCAGTGGGGTAGGCAGGTCACCAGGAGGGGGCTTTTGGGGTGTGGGGTTGTGTACAACCCTCTTCTTTCTTAACTATTGAGGTGTTAAATAGCGGAATGGGTCACCTTGCCCTATTTTTGGGTGTCACCTGGGTCCTTTGGGATCACCCTGCCCGGGGCACCGGCACCCGAGGCGTTAGGGGAGAGGGAATGCGACAGCTCGGTGCCCTTTATGAAATATGCTTAAGGCATCTCGTTAGCTGAAGGGCTGGGTTCTCATTTAAACTCCAGCCTCTCCGGGCTGCGCAGCGAGGGCTGCAAGCGCGGCTCCCGGAGCCCTTTTATGTTCAGAGCAGCTCAAGTGTAAATGAGAATCAGGCCCTCCAGTGCCATTTCTCTTCTTCCAGAGAGAAAAAAAAATCTCCTTGACTACAGGGAGTGAAGTGGGTCAAGATGGGTTGGGGTTGACTTAAATCTTCTCGCCGCCGCGGTGGGCGATTGGCTGTCCTTCACTTGAGAGTGGAAATGTTTAAGCTCCTTTCCGAGGCAAGGGTAGTTTGCAAACCCAGGCACAGTACCCGTGGAAGAGGAAAGACGCTTGCCCTATCATGCTGGTGTTAGAGCAAAGGGGCTTTCCCCGTTTCCCTCCGAGCAGATGTCTCCGCCGAGGAGCAGACGAGCAGGCAACGGTCAAGGTCAAGGAGCTCTTCTGGACTTCACTCACAGAGAAACGACATTGCAAAGACATGCCCAGCAGACAACGGGTTTTGCTGCACTAATCTTCCTGAATTTTTTGCTCCATTGCTCTAAAAGAGGACACAGCGTTTTGAGCATAGTGAAATAAATCTGGGTGCGCTGGTAGCCGCAAAGGCGGTGTCTCCTGCCGTCAGGGATGAAAAGGTTTCTAGGAACCACAGTGGTGGAAAGGAGATGGACCCATGCGCAGTGTAAATAGATATTTATGGGATGGCATTGGTGCAAAAAAGAGGGGCAGGGAAGAGTGATTTGGCTGTGATACACAAAAAAATGTTCCTCTTCTACGGAGTGGGTAATGCAGCTATAGCAAATTAATACCTGGGGCTGGAATGTGTTCAGACGAGGTGATGAGGATGTGTCCATGCCTGGGAATGAGGGTTTCGGAGATGAGGCTGTCAAGACCCCCCAGAAACTCTTGGTAAGGTCGTTCTGACCCTACTGATGACAGTGGTGAGGACAGCCCCTGCCACGGGGGATGCCTGTTCCCCTCCCACGAGACGTCCCGGCACTCGGCGACTCCAGACGCCTGCTCTGGGGCCGGGGACACCAAAGCAGCCTGTGCCTGCCATCGCCGCTCCCGTCGCTCAGCACTGATGGAGCAACGGGAGGAGACACGCTTGCCGATTCATTGCCTCTCCCGGCGACGCCGAACAACCCTCTCAGGAGCTTCCCTTAGCACTTAATCAGAGAAGAGCTTGTCTGTGGCATCTTAAGGACTTCTCAGGTGAGATGCATCCTTCCCTGAATAGTAAAGCGAGCTAACGTACACGTGGAGGAAGGACAAGGTTTTTTTTTTGACACAGCAACTCTTTAACATCTGATTGCAGCCTATTCCCACGACGGAAGCACGGGGAGGCAACGCCAGCTTTGGAGCACAACCAATTTGCTGTCTTTTCACCGACCGCATTCCTCTGAAGCCTGAGCAGCCTCCAGCCTCACGCAGCGATCCTTGCAAGGTGAGACAGGGTCCTCCTTACTACAGGGACCCCGTAGGGAGAAGTGAAGTGACTTGGCAGGGGTTGCAATGGATCGAACTCTGATTTCCCAACAGAAATCACCGCAATTACTCGCCTAAATCATCACGAAAGAGATCTGACCCCCATCTTCTTCCTTTACTTTCCTCCATATTCTTCTCCTTTACACCAAGGAGAAGATGCTGGAGGAATCTGAAATTCAGATTCCTGCCTTTTGAATCCCATCTGCCGCTACTGCTTGTGTTACAGCAGCTTGCGGAGCACAGTGGAGTCGGCAACCCGTGTGCTGGATGCTGCCCACATCCAGCCTTTCAGTTATTATCATTGCTATTGTTATGAAATAAATCATTCCTTAAGCTTCTCTCTTTCATTGCAAATTGTCCATGAAACACTTGCAATCTCTGCAGAGAGACACCCGGGTTGACAGACTAAATCAGATCAGTAATCAAATCCAGATCCCATCTCCTGCTACCTGGTATGAGTTATTAGTACCAGAAGGTGTTGAAGGGAAAGGCAAGAATCTCCGCAGGAGAAAAAAGAAATGTGTAGGAAAGGTTTCTACCGCTTAGATCAGAACTAGAAAGATCTGGAGCTTTCTCATATATGTTATTTAGCCAATGATGTCTACTCTTTTATTCCTAGGTGTTTGAGGTCTGGGTCCTAACAGCAGCTATGGCTGATGCCTGCAGCAACCAGACCTTGGGTCAAGGAGCTTCACTGGTTATTGACACAAAATAGGTGAGGAGCACAGGGCAGGTAGGGCCAGCAAGGGTGGAGCAGGAAGGCAGCTCCTTAGGCTACTCCTAAACCTGGACCAAAATTATTTGGAGTCATAATTGTGCAAAAACCATGTTTTAATGGCTTGCAAAACTTGCCCTGAATAAAGTCCCACACCTAGCTGATGGGGTATGGCCCGTATGCCCCACCTGGCATGTTGGTTGGGGCATCAAGAAGTGAAAATTTGCCCTCAGTCGATGAGAGCTCCACATCTTTTCATCGGTTTTAGTTTTCCTTGAGATTTAGGTCCTCTTGCCCATACCTTCTGATAAACCCTTAGGCTTTCCCTGCCTGGGAGCCCCTCCACCCAGCACAGCCGTATTGCCGGGGATAAAGGGGCTCTACCCGTCTGGAGAAATCAGAGGTGTTCGCAGAGGCTGGTGATGGGGAGAGGGCAGTGCGTGTTACACCCTTGCAACCCCCCTTTAATTATTCAGTTGCACCAGAAAATGATGTTTTCTTCATTTGCAGGTGAAGATTCAAGGTTTTGTTTTGTAGGATGGGTTTCTTCTCATGTATTTTGTCCCCTTCCCCTGGTGCTTTCTTGGCAGAGAAGCCTGGGCTAGCAGCCTCCACCTTCTTACGGCTCCAAAAGGCAGTCACCTGTAGAGAAAGCAAATGGGAGGATGGCTTTTATTTTATACCATTTTAATAAATTGACAGGGAAGGAGTTGGATGCCTCACGACATAGAGCAAAATCCAAACAAGCCTGAAGCTCTCCCTCCATTCGGGCCTCGATTTTGTTTCTATACACGACCGAGCACCAAAGCATCAGCAAAGGCTTAGAAAAAGCCCTTCCGCTGCCAAAAACGTGGTCCAAAAGTGGTGGAGAGAGATCGAGCACCCGGTTTCTTCGCACTGGAGAGCCAGAGGCACTCACGGATGGGTTGGATCCCTGCTCCGGAGGAGAGATTTCCACCAGCTGGATCCGTGCTGCCTCCCGCCTCCTTCCCTACTCCTGCGCTTCCCCGAGGATTCTGTCTAAATGGGATTTAAACTCCCCCATCCTTATCGCAGACTAGTGACAGCTGACCGAAGCCTAAGGCTTATTCCTTCTCACTCTTGAAAAACCATGTACACATATATATATCTGCTTTTTTCCAGCTGCTGTAGCATCGACTTTCTCCTCTCCCATTTGCGCTTTCTCGTTCTTCCAGGTGGTTTGCGTTGCTCGGCGAGGGACGTGTGTGTTTTAAAAGACGGCAGCGGTGTTGCAACCCCGTTAGGAGGAATAAACCTCGCGAGTATCACCTCTGCATTTAGCCCAGGGCTTTGCGGGGGAAGGATTTAGCAGTCCTGAAGTTGTGTGCGAGTACTTATAGGGGACATGCATTTCCCGCTATATATCGGATTATATCGGAGCAGCGGGATGCAGCCTGTAAAAGGAAAGGACTTGCCCAGCTGTAAAAGAAATTCGTCTCTTCTTGTCCCTGCTGGTAACTAAAGTCACCAGCTCCGTGTTTCAAAGCCCGTCCCAGGGACGGCTCGGGCTGCGCCCTGCGAGGGGTCGGGGTGACGGGGGATTTGGGCTCGCTCAGACGGGAGCACTGCTTCCTGTGCTTCTCCTGGCGCCCAGCCCAAAGCCCCGCCAGCTTCACCCCGTCCCCAGCCCCTTCCCAGTTTGGGGAAATACGGATACAGGTACACCTGTAACACAGATACACCTGTAACTACAGGTACAGGCATGCAGGTACTATGGACATGGGTGACATGATATGGATGTGGACATGGGTATGCATGACATCTAGATATAGATCCAGATATAGATTTTATGGATGTGGACGATATGGCTATGGATACAGAGATACAGGTATAGGTATAGCTATAGATACAGGTTATACGCATATAGATATAGATTATATGGATACGGCTGTGAATTATGTAGATGTAGTGACGGATGCAGATACAGAGAGAGAGATGATATGGGTTTGGATATGGATGATATGGATATAGATGATAAGAATATAGGAATTGATTTCAATATAGATTAAATGGATATGAATATGAATATGGCTATTGATATAGATGTTATGGATGTGGATATAGATATAGGTAGGTATAGATAAGGTAAAGATAAAGGCAAAGATAAAAATATAAAAATATAGATAGAGGACATAGCTATATATAAAGACAGTGATATAGATGTAGATGTAGACATAGATACAGATACAGATATAGATCCAGACACGCTGCTATGAGAAAAGCAAGTTATTTGGGGACATTAGCAAAGAGTTTGGGCCGCTCAGACCCTGCTCAGTGCTCCCTGGGGAAAAAACCATCACCCACAAGCCGAGAGGTGAAGAGGAGCGGAGGGAAGTTGAGCCGTCCCACTTGAAGCTCCTGCGAAAGCCTCTGCTGGGACAAAAAGCATTTGTTACATTAATCGGCGCTGGAGATAGCGCCAAACAAATGAAAGTTATTAAAGGAAGGGAGATGGATGAAGCTCAAGGCATCCGTTTGTTTTGCCAGCGCCAAATTCGTTTCCAGAAAAAGCCCTTATCAATTCCCCGGGAATAGTTTGCCCTGTCAGTGCCGAGCAGGTGTTAATGTTCTTTACGGCTCCGTTAGAGCTGGTGCAGTGACACCAATCTAAATAAGGGAGGAAGGAAGGCTTAATCAGCCTGTCACTGACCAGTTATTAACATTTTAGAACAAGGGCATTAAAGGAGAAAGTTCTGAGAGGTCAATTTGTACTTCAGGAGAGAAGCCAAAAAGATAAGGAGGAAAAACTAGGAGGAGAAAAG